>NW_027171872.1:5000-10000 GCF_036898095.1 Palaemon carinicauda
AATGTAATCAAAAGTGAAAGAATGAATTATAAACTACTGTATCTTGTATGTCAAGAATAAAGACTCAGAAAATGTCATTGTGTCCTTTGAGTTTGAAGAGCGTAGAAATAAAGTACGGTCCAATGTTAAAGAA
The DNA here is from genome assembly GCF_036898095.1 of Palaemon carinicauda. Lineage (NCBI taxonomy): Eukaryota > Metazoa > Arthropoda > Malacostraca > Decapoda > Palaemonidae > Palaemon > Palaemon carinicauda. The sequence goes on from NW_027171872.1 coordinate 5,134, forward strand.
AAAGTTTCTATCTTGGAAAACAAAGGTGTCTTGATTACAGCAATCATGCATAATATAAGAAAATAAAAGCTGCTAAAGTTATTCATAAAATAAAGAGGTGACTAGAAAATCCTTACGAAAGCGTGACAAATAATATAAGAGTTTTTTCCATCAATGAAAAAAAAGGATCAAATATGCCAACAGTTATCCATTTTGAGTGCAACAATAGTCGTGTTAGGGAGGGGTAAGGACGGTGGGAGGAACTTGTTAGTGTGAGAAGATCAAGACGGAGGCAGATAGTTAGATGGCGAGATAAAGTGAAGGATGATATGTAGGGAAGAGGTTTGGTGGAAGAGAATGCCTTTGATGGCAGGCATTGGAGAGGTCACATCAGGCAACCGTCCCCTTAATGTAGGGATGACGGTGGGGGGAGAGGGGGGGGGGGGGGAGACCAGAAGTCAGATTCCGAGCAAGTGTTATTCATAACCTTATTTCTAAATGGAAATGATTGTTTTTTTAACAAACGTGTGTACAACAACACAATATTTGTAGAGAATGGAATTACTTTTTTCGCTGTGTTTTGGGGGGCCTTTAAAACCTTGAAATACTTACTTTAAACTTCTTACTGGTCTCGTGATGGAAACAGATAAGCTATGTAACGGATAACTTCACAACATTATGCAGGTTCACATCAGAAGAAAGCTACAAGTTTGCAAATTTCAGCAAAGTGATATCAGGAACATTTTTCTCTTTCGTCAGGTAAATAGTTGTATTTTAGCTTGCATTCCTTTTGCTTTTTAAATGGCATTTGAAAGCCTATGAAAAATATTCCATCCTGAAATCTACCTATTCTCAGATAATATTTGAGATATAAGCAAATCTCTCCTCTCTCTCTCTCTCTCTCTCTCTCTCTCTCTCTCTCTCTCTTCTCTCTCTCTCTCTCTCTCTCTCTCTGAAATATTAAAACAATCTTTTTAGCTATACAAACATCCATATTGAATACTTTGTAATTGTTAAAGCCTCCCTTATTGAAAATTCAGTTCTTGATTAATTGAGAGACATTTGCTTCTAAAACCTATTGCTACACACTATCGTGAAGCAATTCAGTTTCACCGCTGATGAAATTGTTTACCATTTTGGGCTGATGTAAATATGGTTTTACTTTCACTGTGGTGATTCAATTTTACCGTAACCAACATAATGTTGTGATAGAGGCGAATATTACAGCAGGTTTTTACTCCTATTTTTTTTTACCTTCCGCCAACTTCGTTACGAAGGTTATGTTTTGATAGGCTGTATTTATTCTTTTTATTTCCTCATTTTTTTTATTTCTTTATTTATTTATTTATTTATTCACTTATTCAATTTTCTATTTAATTATTTGTTTGATTGTCTATTTATTTATCTGCGTGTCTGTCTGTGTTTCTATTTTGCATAACTTTAAAACTATTTGACCGAATCTCATAACATTTGGTGGGATGAGTAGCCATGATCCAAGGACAATTTGATTAGATTTTGGGAGAAGATTGGGTTAAATGTCAAAGCCAAGGTCACGAAAAGATAAAAAGTGCCTTTTTGCTTTATCGGGGCCAATGTTTGTCTGGTTTGCATGGAACTAGTGCCAGAATGTGCGTAATTTAATTGCCTATATTTTGATATAAAACATGATATAGTGATGTCATTATATTGTTTGCGTTTCGGGGTCAAAAGGTCAATGGGGTAAATAAAATTGCTGGCGAAGGTATGCGCTCTACCGAATGCCTGTTCTGCAGATTAACTGCGAATCATATTTAACTTTTTATGTGAATAGGGTTTGTGAATACTGTGGATTGTTCTAATTTTGGAATCATTTAAACCACTTTGCTTTAGTAATTTTCAATTGACCATTTTATCGTTGAAGTTTCAAGATCATTTGAACTAAATTTAGAATGCTGTACAAAAATACTAGAAACAAATTACTTCAATTGTACTTCTTTTAATAAATATGATAGAAATAATTTTGTATCTGGATTCAAATAAACACTAAAATCATTACTTTCCTCTTTTCGTTTTCTATGAAGCTTTTGTCATTTTGAATAACATTTTCCTTTCATTGTGAAAAGAACGCCTCTCTCTTTTTCTTTTGTGCACATTCATATAGCCAATAACTGACATCATTAAATGAAAACAAAAATGTTTTCCCCAATCACAAAATATGTTCATTTGGAGCAAAGGGTTGTGGTAACGTTCTTGCCTGGTGATTGCTAGACTGAGGTTCAAGCCAAAGAATGTCATAAAAAAGTTGGTAAATGTTGAACCATAACAATAATCTCTACCTTAGCATTTCCATTCTTCTAGTGAAGGCATTCCGGAAATATTATCTCTGGCATCCTTTCGTGGAATGAAAAATCCCATTGAAAACGTCTCTCTCTCTCTCTCTCTCTCTCTCTCTCTCTCTCTCTCTCTCTCTCTCTCTCTCTCTCTCTCTCTCTCTCTGGTTGAAGAAATGCAAAAATCAAATTTTAGTTCCTCACCGACTCAATAACCAGGTCCTCAGAAAATATGAGTCAAAGTCAACAACTGTGAAAGTCGAAGATGCAGATATGAAAGGGGGAATTTTAAAGTGCATAACAAGGTTTTGGTTAATACGCTTAGAAAAATGAACATATTCTAATATCAAACCATCGATATTTTTAATTGATTTTTTGACGTTGCTAATGTTATAAGCTGTAAAGTCTATGTAAAGTATTAATGGTTTATGGTTTCAGTTCAGGGTTCATCAGGATAGATTCTCATCAGAACGTCAGCTGGGCAAACTAAACCTGCCCACTGTGATGCCCAACCATAGCTTAATGATGAAGGAAACAAGGAAATAAATAAACTACAAGAGAAGTAATGAACAATCGAAATTAAACATTTTAAGAACAAGTAACAACATTAAATTTGATCTTTCATATATAAACTATAAAAACTTGTTTTAAGTGAAATATCATTTTTCTGTTATATTGGTTAAAAAATATCATCTTGGCTGTGACTGTTAACTTCTAATTTCTAGCTCATTTGCAAGCTGTGAAATCGACGAAAACTTTTTTTTACGCTACCCATTTTGTAAAATCAAGAAGGCGGCTATATAAGTAGCAGGGCAAATGGTAAATGATGTTCTCTTTTATTGCTTATGGATCAAAGTTTCCAAAATATATTTAGTTTTAATACTTTCCACAAAGATCTGCAGAAATTGCATAGTCAGCATGACTAATTTAGTTACTTAGTCACTTAAGACTTTCTCTCTCTCTCTCATCTCTCTCTCTCTCTCTCTCTCTCTCTCTCTCTCCTCTCTCTCTCTCTCTCTCTCTCTATCTCTCTCTCTCTCTCTCTCATAGAATAAGCAAGTGCTCATCCATCACTGATCTTCCTCCCTCTAGACCTTGTACAAATATCGTTCAAGATGACCTTGCCCCAAGAAATAAATTCTTGTTGATAGCCAGCCTTTTGACTAGAAGGGATAAAAGAGAAACACACTACTAGGATTTGGAATACTAAGTCAGACTCGATAAAATAAATATTTCACCTTTTGACACGGAAGTAAGCGAGACTTCTCTGGCATGTCTTGTTTTTTATGATTTTTTTTATAGGTATTTCATCAACCTGGAAGAGAAAAAAATGCCTATTTATATAATGTCATGCGCTTGTCAGTATTACTGTATGCTCACATAGATTCACCATTTATTATTATTTTTTTTTTTCATCCTTTCATTTCTTAGAAATATCTGTTTTTGTGTTGTTACTGTTCTTAAAATAGTATAATATAATTGTTCATTATTTTTCATATGGTTTATGTATTTCCTTATTTTCTTTCCTGACTGGGCTATTTTTACTTGTTGGAGCCCTTGGGCTTATAGTGTACTGCTTTTCCAACTATGGTTGTAGCTTAGCTATTATTAGTAATAATAATATACTTACCCAAATAACAGAGTTATCCAAAAACGAGGTAATTTTCAACTATAAGTTTTGAAATATTCATCCTATTGTAAATATGTTTTATAATATTTTCATACATTTATAAAAATTACTTAGTTCTTATAAAGATAAGGTTATGTTTAAACAACCAATAAGAAATTACGAGCGACGAGAAGAGATTATTTAAAAACCATAACATAAACGCAGCAGATAAAGTAAGACATGCAGATAGTTGAAGCCAGGGGAAAATATCTATTTATCCTTTGCGGCAAAGCTTCGGATCCCGTAAGAAAATGGAGAAATTATTTAACGAGAAAGAAAATCCGAGACTAAAACCAAAGGGATTAAATTTCCCGTAGCAACTAAGTCAGAAGGACATTAGGGGTTGACTCATTCATCTTTAGAGACCAGGAGGTTTCACTTGAGCCTTCAGCAAATCTTACCCAAATCTAACTCTTACATTCCAAGCAACTTGATAAATTTCTCGATTTTTATTTTAACTGGCTGAATGTTTCACGAGCTTTCAAATCTACTTGTTTCATTTATTTCATATAGTCTGCGTATAGCCGTTTATATTCAAATAGCAACTTGTAATAGCCTGTTGGTGACGTCTCTCTCAACCTGATGATCGGCCGGCTGGGGTTCGACTTCCACTCAAACTCGTTAGTTTCTCTGGTCGCTGCCACCTCACTATCCTAGTGAGCTGATTATGGGTGGTTTTGCGAGCCTATAGATCTATCTCCTAAGTCATTAGTAGCCATTGCTTGTCCCTCCCTGTTCATAGGGAGAGGGGGCTTAAGCACTGAACATATGTATATATGGTCAGTCTCTAGGACATTGTCATGCTTGCTAAGGCAATGTCACCATCCCTTGCCTCTGTTATTCATGTGCAGCTTTTAAACCTTTAAGAAACTGTTTACTTGCTAAGTTTTTTTTTTCACTTTAGTAATAA
>NW_027171872.1:17500-25000 GCF_036898095.1 Palaemon carinicauda
GGGTAATGTTACTGTCCCTTACCTCTGCTATTCATGAGTGGCCTTTAAACCTTTAAACCATGAACCGCAGGTGTATCACACACGCTCATACACTGTAACGATAGCTATTGTATATCGTCGTTATCGCTCTCCCCTCTCACTGATAACTTGCCCATTCCTGTATTTTCCTACACCCGTGTGTTTGAATTTTTGTGCCATTCTTGACTGGAACGGGTTGTATAAGTACTCAAGCTGAGACCAAATAAAGTTCAGTTGCATTCACGGGTCTCTCATTTACAACTTAACAGCTCACCGGTACAGTACTGAGGCTTTGGTACCACTCAAGACTAGGGAACGATAGTTTGATTTTTGAAGTTTCGTTTTTCTATATTGTATATGCAAACAGTGATTATAAAATAATTTACATTCTAAATTATTCAAACTACTAGTTCATTATGCATGTTGCATAAGATTTTTCATAACTCTGACCATCCTTTACATTCAGATCTCCCTGGACAATTCTATCCTGTTCGTAATACTAGGCAGGCAGTTAATTCTAATAGCCAGGCCTTCTCCATCATAAAGCTCAATACTACACAGTATATTAGAAGTTTTATTCCAGCTGTGATCAAGTTATGGAATGATCTTCCTAATTGGGTAGCTTAATCAGTAGAACTTCAAAAGTTCAAACTCGCAGCAACTGTTTTTATTTTGACCAGGGTGACATGAGTCTTTTTGTAGTTTATATATGACATATCTGTTTTGACGTTGTTAATAGTTTATATATGACATATCTATTTTGACGTTGTTACTGTTTTTAGATTGATTTATTACCTCCGCCAAGCGGCGGAGGTTATGTTTTCGGTTCGGTTTGTTTGTTTGTTTGTTTGTTTCTCTGTTTGTCTGTCTGTCTGTGGACAACGTAGAGGCCACATTTCTACACGGAATCACTTCAAACTTGGCCAAGTAGTACCCCAATGTGTATGGAAGAACTGATTAAATTTTGGTCAAGGTCACCCCAAGGTCAAGGTCACAGGGGTCACTGGTGTCACTATGACATAAGTGGCCATATCAAGAGACAGAAATAAAGCACTGACTTTTGCATAAGCCAACAGGGAAGTCCTAGTCCAGGCGCAACCCATGGGTGATGTTCAAATTTATAAAGGTCAAAGGTCAAGGTCATATTGGTGCATTATATCAATGTCATATTAAGTATCAGTGGCAAATGAACAAAGATCACTTGAAGGTCAAAAGTCAAGCAGGTCACTTGAAGGTCAAGGTCACGTGAAGGTCAAGGTCACGTGAAGGTCAAGGTCACCTGAAGGTCAAGGTCACGTGAAGGTCAAGTACAGTGTCAGGTAACTGCCAAGGCCATTGAATGGTTAAGCTAAATTAAAGGTCAAACGTTACTTGAAAGTCGAAGTCACATCAATTCATGATTCTAGGACATATGGCGCTCTAGGTCACCTTGGCGGAGGTATGTCCTCTACGAGGACCATGTCCGCGTTCAGGACTTGCTCACTTGTTGTTAATGTGTTCTCATCCTTTATTTATTTCCTTATTTCCTTTACTCACTGGGCTATTTTTCCTTATTGGAGCTCTTGGGCTTATATCATCTTGCTTTTCAAACTAGGTTTGTAGCTTGGCTATAATAATAATAATAATAATAATAATAATAATAATAATAATAATTATAATAATAATGATAACAACTACCCACTTGGCTCTACTAAATAGAACATATATTTTGGGATGGTTAAGCGATAGCAGATAATCCATAATATGGCATGAAAAGTGCCCATGTTGAAGGAACGAGCGGATATTGAACACTTTGGAATAAAAGATTTGTTATGAAACTTTTCTGATTTCCTCTCCTCGAAACGGCAGAATATTCAGCTCAAGACGAAAGAATCAAGATCTTATCAAAACAGTTTTCTGGCTTTAAATCTCTTAAATGTTTGTTGAAGATATTGACAAACATAAGGGCAGTCACAGACATATAAATGCGGATAAAATTAAGATTTTTACGAATGTAAAAATGGCAGAGTTAAGGGACAATGACATTGCCCTAGCAATCAGGACAATGCCCTAGAGATTGACCAGATATACATGATCAGCGGCTAAGCGCCCTCCTTACCCAAGCTAGGACCAGGAAGGGCCAAGCAATGGCTGCTGATGATTCAGCAGGTAGACATATAGGCTCCCCTAAACGCTCCATCCTCTAGCTCACGGGGATGGTGAGGTTGCAGCGACCAAAGGAACTAACGAGATTGAGGGGGACTCGAACCCTAGACTGGTGATCACCGGGCAGGGCGTTACCAATTAGGCCTTTTTTTCTTTTATTTATAGATCATACCCTGGATGTTAAGATTATTAAGGGGAAAGGAACAAAGATACACAAACACACACACACGCACACACACATACACGAGCGCACAGGTGTTCTAGAAGTTAAATTCCGAGATTAAAATTCAAGGTGATAAATGTGATTGCAAAAATTTCATCGGCATTACTACACTTTGTAAGTATTTTACTGTACATCAGGGACGGTGACTGTATGGTTCATATACATATAAAATATAAAGAATGAAAAGACCAGATGGTATATAAGAAGAGATGTGGGGATTATAAGTTCTTTATGTAACACTTGCATAAGATATTTAACACGGAAGTGAAAATAAAACTCTTGATAATGATTTAGATAATTCTTGAAAAATCTGAAAGAGGAGGAATTTGATGCCGGAGGAAACGTGTAAATAAAAGATTGCAAGAAGCAAATTCAGAGAGAGAGAGAGAGAGAGAGAGAGAGAGAGAGAGAGAGAGAGAGAGAGAGAGAGAGAGAGAACCAAGAAAGCTAATCTAGAAATAATATAGAATTTGTATCAACATCATTTGTCAATTATTTCAATACATATGCCATGGATGTCAAATCGCACGCTCTCTCTCTCTCTCTCTCTCTCTCTCTCTCTCTCTCTCTCTCTCTCTCTCTCTCTCTCACACACAAACAATGGTCTCGTAATGTTTCAAGAACAATTTAGACAAATTCATTCAGTGTGCTTCATAAACTTTCAAATATATTCAATGAAAAAGATAAAATTTTGGGCCATTCTAATTTTTTTAGTCAGCGTATCGAGAGGCCAGCATTTTATTAACATATGAAATTGAATTGATATTAAAATTCATGATGCAATTCAAATTTTGCTTAATGGTTTCCCGAAAGCGTGGAATATTTTTCTCTATAAGCTGAAGCTTTTGAAATCAACGTAGATATCATAGCTCTGCTATGATATCCTTTGAGAAATGTCCCAGGTAATCTTGTTTCGCTAGAAGAAACTCGGCAATGCCCCAGGTGATCTTGTTTCACTTAAAGAAACTCGGCAATGTTCCAGGTACTCTTGTTTCACTAAAATAAGCTTTTAATATCCGAGGTAATCTTGTTTCACTAAAAGAAACTAGGAGATGTCCCAGGTGATCTTGTTTTACTAAAAGAAACTCGGCAATGTCCCAGGTAATCTTGTTTCACTAAAATAAGCTCCTAATATCTGAGGTAATCTTGTTTCACTAAAAGAAACTAGGCAATGTTCCAGGTAATCTTGTTCCACTAAAAGAAACTTGCCAATGTCCCAGGTAATCTTGTTTCACTAAAATAAGCTTCTAATATCCGAGGTAATCTTGTTTCACCAAAAGAAACTCAGCAATGTCCCAGGTAATCTTGTTTCACTAAAAGAAACTCGGCATTGTGCCATGTAATCTTGTTTCACTAAAATAAGCTTCTAATATCTGAGGTAATCTTGTATCACTAAAAGAAACTAGGCGATGTCCCAGGTAATCTTGTTTTACTAAAAGAAACTAGGCAATGTCCCAGGTAATCTTGTTTCACTAAAAGAAACTCGGCAATGGCCAAGGTAATCTTGTTTCACTAAAAGAAACTCGGCAATGTCCTAGGTCATCTAGTTTCACTAAATGAAACTCGGTAATGTCCCAGGTAATCTTGTTTCACTAAAAGAAGCTTGTAATATCCGAGGTAATCTTGTTTCACTAAAAGAAACTCGGCAATGTTCCAGGTAATCCTGTTTCACTAAAAGAAACTCGGCAATGTCCCAGGTCATCTAGTTTCACTAAAAGAAACTCGGCAATGCCCCAGGTAATGTTTCACTAAAAGAAACTCTGCAATGTCCCAGGTAATCTTTCATTAAATGAAACTCGGCAATGTCCCAGGTAATATTGTTTCACTAAAAGAAACTCGGTGATGTCCCAGGTAATCTTGTTTCACTAAAAGAAACTCGGTGATGTCCCAAGTAATCTTGTTTCACCGAAAGAATCCTGGTAATGTTTCATTAAAAGAAACAAGGAATGTCCTAGCTAATCTTATTTCATAAAAAGAAACTCAGCAATGTCCTAGGTAATCTTTCATTAAATGAAACTCGGCAATGTCCCAGGTAATCTTGTTTCACTTGAAGAAACTCGGCAATATCCCAGGTCATCTTGTTTCACTAAATTAAACTCGGCAATGTCTCAGGTAATCTTGTTTGACCAAATGAAACTCGTCAATGTGCCATGTAATCTTGTTTCACTAAATGAAACTCGGCAATGTGCCATGTAATCTTGTTTCACTAAATGAAACTCGGCAATCTGCCATGTAATCTTGTTTCACTAAGTTAAACTCGGCAATTTCCAAGGTAATCTTGTTTGACTAAATGAAACACCGCAATGTCACAGGTAATCTTGTTTCACCAAATGGAACTCGTCAGGTTCGTCTCCCTAGAAAGGAGGCTATTTTAGTTTTATGACTTTTGTCGTGATATTAACTACTGTTTTTTTAGACTGTTATTGTTCATTCATGTTTTTATATAGTTCTATGAAATTTTATAATCAAGAGAGAGAGAGAGAGAGAGAGAGAGAGAGAGAGAGAGAGAGAGAGAGAGAGAGAGAGAGAGAGAGAATCTCATTGTTTATACACAAGTTGATGCGAACCTCGTCATTGCCCTTTCGTCTAGAATCCAGAAATGTTTATTATTTTGACTTAGAAATGGACACTGACGTCTTGAGTTTTTCTCCTTTCTCTACCTTTCCACCCGATTAGTGGCCCACAAAAGTATACTTATAACTAGATAAGTGGTTAGCTGCTAAGATTAACAGAGACATGCGGGATTTAAGAAATGCCACTATTCGTCCTTCCTCTTCCGATTTGGGAATCTATCATGGTTCGCTCAGGTTGTGATCTGAGCGTGTTTACCATTATGGAAAGAGAGAGAGAGAGAGAGAGAGAGAGAGAGAGAGAGAGAGAGAGAGAGAGAGAGAGAGAGAGAGAGAGAGTGTGTGTGTGTGTGTATAACAATGCTTGCTTTTGACTAATTGTCTTTCCTCTGTAAGATATGTACTCGAATACGGGAATTTTTTTTTTTCTATAAATATGTATCATAATTTTCTCTTATTAAATCAGTACTAAATTGGTTTGGGTTGTCTGGTATCCAAATCTATTTAACTCATAGTAAGGAAATTATACCACACGATCAATTATAAATCTGTTAGCCCATCTCTTTACACAAGTGATCCCTTCACTGGTAAAATCGTATGAAGTTATACCGTCTTTTGAAAGACTAATAGCTTGCCGAGTACATGGTTTTCAACTTTGCTTACATTAGATTTCATAACTGGTATACATATATAATTCTTAGAGCTCCTCGCCACAGGAAAATTTTTACCTCCGCCAACGAAGTTAGAAGGAGGTTATGTTTTCGAGTCGATTTATTTATTTATTTATGTCTCTGGGTAAAACTGCTCAACGGATTTTGACGAAATTTTCACCACAGATAGATCGTAGGTCATGGACAATTTTGGAGATGATTCAGATTTGAATCCGTATTCTAAATCAATATTTGCATTTTTTACAACTTTAAGGATTACGTCAAAACAGATTGGTGGATTCCAACGAAATTTTCACCACAGATAGATCGTAGGTCATGGACGACACTAATACATTTTGAAAATGATCCAGATCCGGATCCGGATTCTGAATCCGGATTTGCATTTTTCATAATTACAAGGATTATGTTAAAACAAATTGAAGGATTCCAACAAAATGTTCACCTTAAATATATCGTAGGTCATGGACGACCCCATTAAATTTTGAAGATGATCCAGATGTGGATCCGGATTCTAAATCCGGATTTGCATTTTTAACTTTGAAAGATTTTGTTAAAACAAATTGATCGATTTCAACGAAATTTTTACCCTAGTTAGATCGTAGGCTATGGACGACCCCCATTAGATTTTGAAGATGATCTAGAACCAGATCTGGTTTCTGAATCCGGATTTGCATTTCCCACAATCATAAAGATTATGTCAAAACGAATTGAAGGATTCCAACGAAATTTTCTCCACATATAGATCTTAGATCTTGGACGACCCCATTCCATTTTGCAGATGATCCATACCCGGATCCAGATTCTTGATCTGGATTTGCATTTTTCTCAATTTTAAAGATTACGTCCAAACAAATTGACGGATTCCAACGAAATTTTCACCACAGATAGATCTTAGGTCATGGACGACCCCATTAAGTTTTGGAGATGATCCGCATTCGGATCTGAATTTGCATTTTAAAGATAACGTCAAAACAAAATGACGAAATTTGACGATGTTTCCACAACAGATAGATCTTACGCCATTGGCGACGCCATTAACCTTCGGCGGAGGTAAAAAAATCTCTTTCTTTCGAGTTAATATGAAAAGGGTAAAATTCATAATCTCATCATTCTTTTAAAATTAATTGTTGGACTGTCTGACATAGTTTCTTTATTAAACTTAATAATGGAAAGATTGTTCCAATCCTATTGATATTGAGATAAATCATGAAACGTTCCACATATAATATTGAGTGTTTGGTTTTGTAAACCCAAGGATTGAATTCGTAAATTTGGGCAGTATAGCCTGGCAATAAGATATATATATATATATATATATATATATATATATATATATATATATATATATATATATATATATATATATATATATATATATATATATATATATATATATAGTTAGTCTTTATGGCATTGTTCTGCTTGTTAGGACAATGTCACTATCGCTTACCTCTGTCATTCATAAGCGAACTTTAAACCTTTTTAACTTATTACATAGTGGTTAGCTTATAGAGAAAATTTTTGAAAGAAACAGGATAAATAATTTTTAAAACTCGTTAATTTTTTCTCTTGATACAAATTCTAAGTACCGAAGCAGATGTTTGGAAGACTATATCTTAAGAATCAAAACTCTCCAAATACAGTTATGGAATTAAAGGGAAAGGTGACCTATCATATCAAAGACTCCTTTTTATAAACGGTGAAAAAACCTTCTTACTTAACTTCTAAATCTGTATCTATTAAAACTCTTAAACCTCATTTTCACTTACCTATTTCGCTATATAACGGTTTTATTGATTACTTTCCTCTTGGTAAGGGTAGAAGAGAGACTTTAGCTATGGTAAGCAGCTCTTCTTAGAGAAGGACACTCCAT
>NW_027171872.1:35000-50000 GCF_036898095.1 Palaemon carinicauda
ATTATTTACTGTAAGCATATAAAATATGTTGCAATTTCATAGTATTCTAATAAAGCTGCATTTTCTCGTACATATAATATTAAGGAACAGATGTACATATAAATTATATAAAAAAAAAATCCTGATAACTCAGGATTTTTGTTTTCCTTCCTCTTTGATGTGTTATTTAGATGAATCTTGTATTTTTTAATTAGTGTAGAAACATGGGTAGATTTTTATCTAGAATTTTGTAGAATGATCTTCCTAATCAGTAATTGAATCGTTAGAGCTTCAAAATGTTAAACGTGCAGCAAATAATTTTATGTTCAAGAGGCTGACATAAGTATATTCTTATATTTTATATATGAAAGATCTATTTCAATGTAGTTACTGTTTATTTAATATTATATCTAAATTTTCCATTATTATTATTATTATTATTATTATTATTATTATTATTATTATTATTATTATTATTATTATTATTATTATTTGCTAAGCTACAACCCTTGTGTGAAAAACAATATTCTATAAGCCCAGGGGCCCCAACAGGGAAAATAGTCCAGTGAGGAAAGGAAACAAGGAAAAACAATATATTTGAAGAATAGTAACAATACTAAAATAAATATCTCCTATATAAACTATAAAAACTTTAACAAAACAAGTGGAAGAGAAAGAATCGATAGAGATAGAATAGTGTGCCCAAGTGCACCCTCAAGCAAGAGAACTTCCCATATTGTTTATTCATTTCCTTACTTCCTTTCCTTTCCAATACACTGTTGGAGCTCTTTGGCTTATAGCATCCTGCTTTTCTAACTAGGGTTGTAGTTTAGCTAGTGATAATAATAATCTCTCTCTCTCTCTCTCTCTCTCTCTCTCTCTCTCTCTCTCTCTCTCTCTCTCTCTCTCTCTGTAGATCGATGATACAATCAACAGAAACTCTTACCCCCATCTTTTCACGTAGGAGATTTGGTCTCCTTTGGTTATCGAACACTTCTCTTTATTTACTGCTCGACATTTTGCTGCATAAACTCAAGAACGAATTGGGGAGAAAAATGATTCGTTCATTCAGCGAATAAATTATTTCCCATTCTATATCGACGTCAATAGTACTTTTGTTTACGTTTGTGTTTCATTTTTCTATGATTAGGTGTTGCTTATAAAAGATAAGGAAATATTCACACATATTTACCTCCGCCAACGAAGTTGGAAGGAAGTTATGTTTTTACCCTTTGTTTGTATGTTTGTGTGTTTGTTTGTGTATGTGTGTGTATGTTTGTGACCAGCTTCCTGGCCACAATTTTAATCGTTGAGTAATGAAGCTAGCAGAGATTAACTGTTATGTAAGAAGCTGGAAATAGTTAAATTTTGGAAGGTCAAGGTGAAGGTCATGGTCAAGCAAAATGTTCAATTCACGTAATCAGCCATAAGTTTGAACATCGTTATCACAGAGACTTCTAACTTGGCTCATATTTAAGTGTACGAAAATCCAAGCCAATTAATACATGTTAAGGTCAAAGGTCAAGATCAAAGTCAAGCAAATGGTTGAGAAATAAGATGCCGTGGCGGAGGTCTGCGCTCTACTAAGTGCCTCTCTTGTCCAGCATATTCCAAGTCTCGCTGCTCCTATGACAACTTTAAACAAGAGATTAAGGTAACACAATGTTATGGTTTTAATTGAAGTTTGCTTGAGGTGAATCGAATTTCAATAATATATAATTTTAACATTTTTCCATAATTCAGTGCCATTTTCACATGAGAAAATGGCAATGAAATAGCAATTGGATTGGAAATCCGAAAAACTTTTAGATATATAATGTACAAATCATAAGATTTACGGAACAGAATACTGAACATGAAATTTTATTCCTATTTTATTAATAATTTGCCAACCAGTAACACAAACATTCGAAATATATGTAATGTATGAACAAATGTATAAACAAAGTATTGAGGGTGTATACTTAAAATCATTTCCAGTGCCGTAAATGAAGCCGTGTTTTAACAAACAACTAGAAAAGCACTCTGAAAGTGCATACCTCCGCCACATCAGCTGATTTCTTGAAACCAGCTTGCCGTAGGGTTAATTCGGTAGATCTTTTGCTTGACCGTGACTTTAACCTTTGACCTAGAACTTTCAAAATTGATCACTGCCACGTCACAACATAAAAATTAATCCCTGAAAGTTTCACTACTCTATGAGTAAAATTTTGAACTCCACCACGGCAGCTTATTTCTCGACCTTTTACTCGACCTTAACCTTGACCTTGACCTATGATCTAGGACTTTCAAAACTGACTGATTGCCAAGTCTCAGCATAACAATCACTCCGGGAAATTTCCACTACTCTATGAGTGAAATTACGGCCACGAAGTTGTTCACAAACAAAGAAACAGACAAACAGGGGCGAAATCATAACCACCTCCCAACGTCATTTGCGGAGGCAACAAACAACATAAATATGCCCTGGTGGTAGCGTTCATGCCTGGTGAATGCCAGACCAGGGTTCAAGTCCCGCTCAATATTGTTAGTTCCTTTAGTCGCTGCAACCTCGCCGTTCTTGTGAGCTAAGGATGGAGGGTTTAGGTGACCCTATACAGTAAATCTACCTGATGAGTTATCATCAACCATTGCCTGGCCCTCCTTGGTCCTAGCTTTGGTGTAGAGGGGGCCAGGGAGCTAATCATATGTAATATGGTCTGTCTCTAGGGCATCGTCCTTCTTGATAGGGCAATGTCTCTGTCCTTGCCTCTGCCATTCATGATCTACCTTTAAAGAAAAAAATCCAACCAACAAACAACACTATAGTCAATTTTTTTTTTTTTAATGAGGCGTACTTGCACTGACACGCATGGGTGCCCTTTTAGCTCCAAAAAGTTTCCTGCTATCTGATTGGTTAGAATTATCCTATCTAACCAATCAGCGAGCAAGAAACTTTTCCGAGCTAAAAGGGCACCCCTGCGAGTCGGTGCAAATCTCCCTCACTAAAAAGAATTGACTTTTTTGTAGTTATATTCATTTAATCCGCTTCCCAATCAGCGCCATTATTCAGCAGGTGACCTTCATTTCAAAGGCAGAAGATGTGGCATGGCTCTTCTGCTTGCGCGACTGCAATCAGTGATTGTGCTTGAAAAGCGAATGGGGGTTTGAGGACGTGGGAGAAGCATTTCGAGGCTGCTTGCATCAGTGGGATGTGCTTGTTAAGGATGAGCGGTCATTAGCGGAAATTATCGAGACGATGTTACGTGGAATTCCAATTGCTTGAATGTCTGTGTGTGTGTATATATATATATATATATATATATATATATATATATATATATATATAAATATATATATATATATATATATATAAATATATATATATATATATATATATATATATATTTATATATATACATATATATATATATATATATATATATATATATTTATATGAATTATATATATATATATATATATATATATATATATATATTTGTATATGTGTATGGATATAAGTGCATATATATATATATATATATATATATATATATATATAAATATATATACATATATATATATATATATATATATATATATATATATAAATGAATTATATATAGATATAAGTATATATATATATATATATATATATATATATATATATATATATATATATATATATATATATATATATATATATATATAAATGAAAGAGCTGTAAAAGTACATAATTATATGCTCTCATTATCAAAATCGAACCTTGATTACTTTTTTCTTTATAAAGCCCCTTAATCAACAGGTTTTCATTTTTCATCATATTAAATAGTGTTTTTTTGTTCCTACAAAGACATTACTTGTAATTGTTTTTATTTATATATATTTATTCTTATAATTTATCAGTAATCAAATCAATCATGCTAGACAGAACTCTGCAACACTTTTAGGGAGAAGGATTCAATATGTTTTAAAGGCCGCTCATTAATGGCAGACAATGGACAGTGACATTGCCCTTGTAAGCAGCTCTAAAGACTGACAATACATACATATGATATAAGTTTCCTCTTCATACAAGCTAGAGCCTGGGAGGGCCAGGCAACGGGTGCTGATAACTAAGCAGGTAGACCTAAAGACTGCCCCAAATCCTCTATTTTTAGCTCACAATGGTGGTGAGGTTGCAGCCACTAAAGGAAGTAACGTGTTTGAGTGGGACCCTAACCTTAACCCTAACCCTAGTCATTATCTAATCTTCTCAGAAGGACTATTTATAGCACTTGTTTCATGCCAAGAATCTCATATTCAGTCTTGATATATAAAGGGAGTAACTGGTTGATACCATGTAGGGTTTATCCTGTAACTTTAAATTTATTTCTAACTTCTAACCGGAATACTTATGGTTGTGAGAAGCGGGTATTCCAAATAATGATTCCAAAGTTCATCTTTTGATTTGCCTTTTTAATATTATCTACACCATCATCTGTCTACGAAATGTAGATAAGCTTTAATGGATAATTTTGATAATTGATGAATTTGATTCCTAATTTAAACTTAGGTAACTGTAGACCCAGTAGGTTAGGCGATAAATTCCTCTGTATATAAAAATTAATTAGCACTTAAGGACTGCATAATTGCAAGAGCCTGTGCCTGGCCAAGAGCCTGGTAATCTTCAACAACAACAAAAGGCGATAAATTATATTCAAAGGCCATATTTGTTTGAAATGTAATTTGTTAATGCAAAATATCAGAGAACAGTGTCTTTGTAGAGATAAAATCTATTCCTAATTTCATTATTTATAGTAAATACACTTCATATAGAATAAGTAAGAAAATGAGATTGCTATTAAAAGGAAAGGGTTTTATGGTTCCATTTTGAACTTGATATCTTTCTTAGAGCATACTACTGTAATGTACAAAGCAAGCTGAAATACCTTCTTTGTAGTAATTAACTAATAGAAAAAACTTTAAGTAAACTGATCAGAAAGAACACTGTTCTTCTTAATATCACTGTAATGAACAAAGAAAGCTGAAATACCTTCTTTGTAGCAATTAAGTAATATAAAAAACTCTAAGCAAACTGATCATAAAGAACACTGATCATAAAGAACACTGATCTTCTTAATATCTTTCATAGAGCATACCACTGTAATGAAAAAAGCAAGCTGAAGTACCTTGTTTGTAGAATTAAGTAATAAAAATCAAGAACTCTAAGTAAATTGATCAGAAAGAACACTGATTTTCATATCTTTCTTAGAGCATACCACTGCAATGTACAAAGCAAGCAGAAATACCTTCTTTGTAGTAATTAAGTAATAGAAAAAAAACAACTCTTAGTATACTTATCAGAAAGAACAATGATGTTCTATGACCAAGGAGAATTTTGGAAAGTGGATGGCGAACGATTAAAAATACTCTTGAAGACAGTAAGCTCCTTACGGAAAATGAACGCATCGTCTTCTTTGGCATCAGGTGAGGGTCTGCAGATGCCCTAAGCCGATTACTAAAATGAGGAGATGGAGCCATTGAAGTATGGACCGCACATTAGCTCGCAGAGTAGAAAAAACGTTTGGTATTAATCTTGTAATTCCTTTAAAGGAGAATAGAGGGCTAGAGAATAGAAAGCTCCAATCCTTTTCCGTATTTTTTTTTATCTTTCACGTTGCTACTTCCGTTGAAGTTCATTAATTCTTTTTCGATTGATTATTCTTAATGTGTTGTGGTGGCCTGGTGGTAGCATCCTTGCTAGGTGATTGCCAGACTGGGGTTCGAGTCCCGCTCAAACACGTTAGCTCCTTTGGTAACTGCAACCTCACCATACTTGTAAGCTAAGGATTGGGGGTTTGGGGGAGCCAATAGGTCTACCTGCTGAATCATCAGCAGCCATTGCCTGGCACTCCTTGGTCCTAGCTCGGGTGAAGAGGGGGCTTAGGCGCTGATCAGATGTATATATGGATAGTCTCTAGGGCATGATCCTGCTTGATAAGGCAATGTCACTGTCATTTGCCTCTGCCATTCATAAGCGACCTTTAAACCTTTAATGGTAATTTAGCCCTAATTTGTTGGAAGTGTTTACATCTATCTTAAATGAGTTTCGAATAATGCAGGTAATTAAGACGTCTATAAATAGCAGGAAAATAACTGTAGTACCAATCAGATTACTGCAGGTAAATCAGCATTAGTTCTGTGAAGAATTTTTACTTGTTATGAGGACATTTTGTAAAAACCTAGAGAATTTAATGGAATGCATGTAAAAAAACAAAGGTTAATTTGAAACGAAAATATTGAGGCAATATGAGTCTTCATCCGACATTAACTCCTAATGATATTTCTATAAAAACGTCAATCTACTTTAAACTATGAATGGAATTACTAAAAAAAAAAAAAAAAAAAAAAAAAGATATTCTTGTAAATTTACACGAAAACAATATGATTTTGAAATGTATTTTCCACAGTGCTAATTTCACAGAATCGATGAATGAACAGAAATACAAATGAATGATTTTCCTAATGCTTGATTATTCATTATCCGTTGAAGCGCTGAAATAGGCATTACATACTTCTTTACTTTGAATAAACTTGTCAGCTTGAATATCAACTTCATTACTTTTTTCTCGATACATTTGTAACTATTATCTTTCATTATTTTATTTCTCAATACATTTATAGCTGATATCATTCATTACTTTTTTCAATAAATTTGTAGCTATTATCCTTCATTACTTTTCCTCTCAACACAATTGTGACTGTTTTCTTTCATTACTTTTTCTCAATACATTTGTAGCTATTATCTTTTATTACTTTATTTTCAGTACATTTGTAGCTATTTTTAGCTATTTTCTTTCATTACATTTTCTCAATGCATTCGTAGTTATCATCTTTCATTACTTTATTCTTAATATATTTGTAGCTATTATCTTTTATTAGATTTTTCAATACAGTTGTAGCTATCACCCGTTTCCTTTTTCTAAAACTTACTTCTAAAAAATGGTGAGCATAAAGAAAAAAACTTTATCGGTTCTCTCCCAGTTATAACCTTTGCATATTATTTAAATTTGCAATTAGCCTTTGGCAGCCCAGGAATTTCTTTCGATGATTTGGGCCTTCAGAACCGAAAAATCCATTAGGGAATTAATTTCTTAGCTGACAGGTTAGCGAATCCTAAAAGGCGAGGCTGACATCTGGCTTTGTCGTGTTATATTTGGCACTGTCATTTATATGTCACATTGAAATTTAATCTTTTGATCATATTCGGTAAAAAAAAGAAAAAAAAACATTTCGTATGTAATACATAAGCGGAAATCGGAAAAATAAATAATGAGCATTTGAGGCATTTTTATAATATCAAAAAATAAATTTCTACATCCTTAAAAACTACACAATCTTTTTACTGAAACCTTATTATATATTATATATTTCAGGAATATTTTATGAAGTAAAGCTAAGCTAACAGAATTTAAAAGGATGAATAGTATGATATTGATGTTAATCACATATTATAATTTATGAGTCCGTCATATTTAAGGTGTGTGGGGCATGTGAGGGTATTGTAGTGGCAACGTGAATCTTTCGTTGTTGGCTGTTTCCATGAATTCATTAAACATAGTCGTATTATAGATGGTGTGTTGTCTTTATTCTAGAATTCCAATACGATCTTGAAAAGTGGTATTCCCCCTAAAATGGTGGAGCCTCTGTTGTGGGGTGACGACGTCAGTGTACGTTAGGTTTTAGTAAAAGGATGTTTAAGCTTTAGTAAAAGGATTTTTAATATTTAGTCAAAGGATGTTTAAGCTTTAGTAAAAGGATGTTTAAGCTCTAGTAAAAGGATATTTAAGCTTTAGTAAAAGGATGTTTGAAGCTCTAGTAAAAGAATCTTTAAGCTTTAGTAAAGGGATGTTTAAGCGTTAGATTTTTTTTTTTAATATTTAGTAAAAGGATGTTTAAGCTTTAGTCAAAATGATGTTCAAGCTCTAGTAAAAGGATTTTTAAACTCTAGTAAGATGATGTTTAAGCTTTAGTCGAAGGATGTTTAAACTTTAGTCAAAGGATGTTAAGCTTTAGACAAAAGGATGTTTAATATTTAGTAAAAGGACATTTAAGTGTTAGCAAAAGTATGTTTAATATTTGGTAAAAGGAGGTTTAAGCTTTAGTAAAAAGATGTTTAATATTTAGCAAAAAGGATGTTTGAGCTTCAGTAAAAGGATGTTTAAGATATAATAGAAGGATGTTTAATATTTAGTAAAAGGATGTTTAAGCTTTAGTAGAAGTGTGTTTAAGCTTTAGTAAAAGGATGTTTAAGCTTTAGTCAAAGGATGTTTAAGCTCTAGTAAGAGGATGCTTAAGATTTAGTAAAAAGATGTTTAGGCTTTAGTAAAAGGATGTTTAAGCTTTATCAAAAAAGATGTTTAAGATTTAGAAAAGGGATGTTTAAATTCTAGTAAAAGGATTTTCAAGCTTAGGTCAAAGGATATTTAAATTCTAGTAAAAGGATATTCAAGCTTTAGTCAAAGGATGTTCAATCTTTAGTAAAAGGATATTTAAGCTTAAGTCAAAGGATGTTTGCAACATCCCATTAGTCACTGACTGTACGTACTTTGTAGAATTTTAATTTACCTTCTTTTTCGCTTCCTATCTTCTCTCTCTCTCTCTCTCTCTCTCTCTCTCTCTCTCTCTCTCTCTCTTCAAAACTTTTAAAGGTATAACCCTCGATCTATGAATCATAGATTTGTTTCTTTAATGGAGGTTCATTAGTATAGATTAAGTGGGCCTTATGCCAGTGCAGGCCATTACCTAAAATGGGTTCATAAGTGAGATTATTCTAATTGTACAGCTGTACACTTGATTTATAAAATTAAAGGAAGAAAAATAACTGATGTTTTATTATGGCAATGGTCATGGAGCACAAATATAGTAACATTAGTGTGGGGTCTAATTAGTGCTGTGAACAATTAGTGGTTAAGCCAGCGAGATAAAAGTGCAAAATGCTGAAACCAACAAGAGCTACTGCACTAGTTACTACTTCAGAAGACGAAAATGAAGTACCTGGCTGATACAACGGAATAGATGATGGAAGTAGGCAAGGGAAACGAACGCAAGCTTTGGAAGATAGGTTCGATGATGTTATGCAGGTGGTCTATCGATTATCATCCGACAGTGAACAAAGGCAGAAAGTAGCAACATTATTATCGGTGTGCTCGAATGAAGATCAGATGCACATGAGTAAAAACAGAGGTGCAAAGACGACTGTGGCGACGAAAAATGTTGTTTGTAAATTACCTTCACTACAGTCGACAATTTGACCATTCGATGTTCAACGCCCTATTGTAGGGTTTCAGTTGATTGAAGTCTTCTTAGGAGACTTCAAAGTGGCCCCACTTGGGTGGTCAGAAAGAGAAAAAAGCCTTAAAGATCTTGAGGCTTTTGGTGGAAACTCCAAAAGTGGAAGTGACTGGTTGGTCTAATGATATCTGAGAATTTTAAGTGAAATAATGCTTTGGCTACTATTAAAATAAGCCTTGCCTGAAGCCAAAAAAGGTTATATGAAAAAGTTTTGGGTAAGGGAGTCACTTCTAAATTTCATGACATGTATCTGGAGAGATTATGATTGCTTCGCAACCTAAAGTGTCATCCTACTCAGGAGTAATAAGAAGGCAAATACCCTTAAGTACATAAGGAAGGTAGTGAGTCCCCATCTACATGATTATTTGTTACATTATTATTATTATTATTATTATTATTATTATTATTATTATTATTATTATTACTTGCTGAGCTACAGCCCTAGTTGGAAAAGCAGGATACTATAAGCCCAAGGGCTCCAACAAGGAAAATAGCCCAGCGAGGAAAGGAAGAAAAGATAATAGAATATTTTAAAAATAGTAACATTAAAATAAATATTTCGTATATAAACTATAGAAACTTTAACAAAACCAGAGGAAGAGAAATAAGATAGAATAGTGTATGCTCGAGTGTACCCTCAAGCAAGAGAACTCTAACCCAAGACAGTGGAAGACCATGTTACAGAGGCTGTGGCACTATCCAAGACTGGAGAACAATGGTTTGATTTGAGAGTGATAAAAGATCACTGGCAGATGTCATTGTGGCTATGCAAAATATTATAGACAGCCTGAGTATGCTGATCAAAATCTCAGACAGTTGGCAGCCAGGAGGATAACACCTACATGGAGAAGCATTGGGTACCAACTCAATGGCCGATGGGAATCAGCTTTTGAAGAAATTTCCCCAATTTCAGCTCGGTATATTGATTATATCTACAACCAATCAGGCCAGTAATCGTGGTCCTCAGGGTCTTTGCAGTCCCTATAAAATCCAAAGGGTTACATCATGATTTCACTTTCAGTGATTATCGGCAAGGGCATTGTCACATTATTATTATTATTATTATTATTATTATTATTATTATTATTATTGTTATTATTATTATTATTATTATTATTATTATTAGAAATAGGAACAACAATAAGAAGGATAATGATACCATAACTAAAAATTTCCTGACAAGCCAGCCAGCCAGCTTTCTTTTGCCAAGAATTCCAAAAACTCGTTGCAGTTAAGACGATGGCGCACTTGCATCAAAATATGGAAATGATATTGGCATCTTGACAAAGTCTCAAAGAGAGAGAGAGAGAGAGAGAGAGAGAGAGAGAGAGAGAGAGAGACTCGGGTATGCAAAGACTTCGCAAATATCTTTTTCAAAGTTGTCTTATTCAGAAATTAAATTTAAATGTAAATAAGGCTGACCTTCCTTATTACAGAATTTTTAAGAGATTCCTCATAAGAGTTCAAAGAAAAATTTTGGAATATTTTAAGACGACGTAAGGAGTTGGTGGAGTATTATGCTTGTGTCCTGATGACTTGACTCAAACCAGTTTTAAACGCGTAAACTGGAAGCAGTAAAAGGTATAGGGTTTCATGTCTTTCTCATTTCTCCAATATATTTTTTTATTTTTCCTTGTTTACCTCGAAGCTCTTTTTTTTTTTTTTATCAATGTTACTTCGACAGTATTACGTACTTTGTCTTCCATAAATTCTATTAGTAGTGTAATTTATATTTGCTAGTATACCGCACCCGTCAATAATTTAGGTAGATGTGCACACTTATATGAACATGCACACACAAAGATTCGACCCTTCACACCACATCCACGTTTCCTAATTATCTCACGGCAGTTTGGTCAATTTGTTGGCGATTGTGCGATCTGAGTGGTTGCCGCTCATCGTGACAGGATATATATATACTGTATATATATATATATATATATATATGTATATATATATATATATATATATGTATGTATATATATATATATATATATATATATTTGCTTTAGGGTTCACTCGGGCACACTTTTCTATCTTATTTTTCTTCCATTTTTAAATTTTTTTTTATTTTATATATGAAAGATTTATATTGCTAATACTCTTCTTAAAAAAATAAGTATTTTAGTTGTTAATTAGTTCTCTTGTAGTTTCCTTATTTCCTTTCCTCACTGGGCTATTTTCCCTGTTGGAGCCCTCGGGCTTATAGCATCCGGCTTTTCCAACTAGGGTTGTAGCTTAGCAAGTGATAATAATAATAATAATAATAATAATAATAATAATAATAATAATACAGCTTTTCACAAGTCTCTCTTGGTGCTTGCTTAGTTCTTTAATTATTCAACTGTTCAGCTTTTAGTTTATTTTCACTAGCTTCTAGTCTTCATCTTTTTTATACATTATATTATTTACACTCATTCTCGTTTTTCATAATTACACTTTTTTTTTTCATTACTTATTTCCTTGTCCAATTTTTTTTTTTTTTTTTTTTTTTTATTCACTGGTATATGTTAACCATTTAAAAGAGAAGTATTTCATACAGGATAGATTTTCCTTCCATTTTTACTAGTCTAACGAACGCAACCTATACGAAGCACAACACACCCTATTGTTTCAGCAAACAAGAACAAACTTAAAGTCTGCACTTGGCAAATTAGAGCGTACCAATGTTTGCATATTGCACGGTAAATAAACGCGAAATGGCGCAATGATTCAGAATGCCAATTTTTATTATTATTATTATTATTATTATTATTATTATTATTATCATTATTATTCTGCTCAACTCTCCTACATTAACATTTGCTGAAAATAGTTCATGATCTCTGCTAGCCTACGATGCTATTAATATATTAAAAGCAGAATGATAAATACTTCTAATGTAAATGGAATAGGATTTAAAACTTCCATTAAAAAGGTATTCACGACTAGATATATTTTTCATTTAGAAGCATATTCAAATAAGTAGTAAAAATTTCAATTAGTTCATGGTCTCTGCTAGTCTACCATGCTATTAATACCTTAAAAGCAGAATGATAAATATGTTTAATGCAAATAGAATAGGATTTAAAACTTCCATTTACAAAGTATTCACGATTAGATATATTTCTGATTTAAAAACATATTTAGATATATAGTACAAATTTCAATTGTGAATACACTATATGTAAAATAAAAATTATTCATGTAAATATACTATGATGTATGTATGTTATAAACTGTAAGATTGTTAATGTGTATTTCATAATAAAAGATAAAAAAAAAAAAACGGCAAGTGTCTAAAAAAAAAATATTATAACTAAATGGTTATGTTTCACAATATGATCAAAATTTGTTTAGTATTAAAGGAAATAGGTTAAATTGATCCCTGCATATGGTCAATATCTTACACAGGGTTGCTGTGCCCTGATTGGTAACGTCTCTGCCTGGTGTTTGCCAGACTGGGGTTTGAGCCCCGATCAGACTTGTTAGTGCCTTTAGTGTCTTCAACCTTACCATCCTTTTGAGTTAACGATGGGGAGAGGGAGCCTATAGGTCTATCAGCTGAGTCAACAGCAGCCATTGCCTGGCCCTCCTTGGTCCTAGCTTGGGTGGAGAGGGGGCTTGGGCGCTGATCATATGTATATATGGTCAGTCTCTAGGGGAATTGTCCTGCCTGATAGTGCAATGTTACTGTCCCTTGCCTCTTCCATTCATGAGCAGCCTTTAAACCTTTAAACCATAAACAGGATTCATGCACAGAAAAGTAACCTTCATGGTCCCTGGCGGCCATATTTTATATTTAATTTATATGAAATTATTGATGTTTATAAAAGGAATAATTTTTTAGGTTGTTGTCATATTAGTATAACCTCTTGAAATATAGTGATTTGAAGTACGTTTTTATTAAGAAATAATCGTTTTTTAACAAATACAATGGGAAAATATGTATTTTGTTTAAAGGGATTATTGTGTGGGCTACATGGAGCATATTCAAAATTGTATTTCTTTACTGTTTTTTTTTTTGTGGAAATATTTTTATATTATTGCAATGTTAGGCAAATTAATTAGACATTGATATACATTCTTTATGGATTAGCCTCCTAGCTAGTAAAATGGTAATGTGTTCGCCGGGCATTCGCATGACAGCAGATCGATCCCAGCCGGGGACCTTAAGTTTAAGCTGTTTACTGAGGAGGCCACTGCTGTGTTTGTGCACCACAGTGGGGATTTAGGCTTGCCCAGCTGACGTCGTGATGAGCATTTATTCTGATGAAACTGGAACTTAAACCAGACAACTTTAACCTATAGAAAGTGTCGTTTTCCTTTATAAATAAGGAAAATGTGCACTATTATTATTATTATTATTATTATTATTATTATTATTATTATTATTATTATTATTATTATTATTATTATTATTATTACTTGCTAAGCTACAATGTATGTAGTGATTCATTTCCAGGGTCGTTACAATGTATATGAGATCGGTGTCACCTTGGACAATGAGCTTGAAGATTCCTTGCCCTTGGCTAAATTCGGACAGAATGTTTTGTATTGGTTTCAACCGTCAAGAATAATCAGTTCATATCAAAATTCTATCGTAGTTTGTAAGACGCTCCAGATATTCCTTTAAACGTCTTCAGATCCTACTTTTGTCTAATAATTTCACAATACGTATTTGTAAAGCTCTCGGAGATTAGAAAATTCTCACAGTCAAAATAGTCATATGAGGATATCCTAGGATCAAAGTTCAGAGACGAATAACAATACGGTAGATAATAATTGCTTTTTATTGCGAAATAGTGTTATAAGAAAGCTGATATTATTATTATTATTATTATTATTATTATTATTATTATTATTATTATTATTATTATTATTATTGTTGTTGTTGTTGTTGTTGTTGCTATCATTATTATTATTACTGCTAAGCTACAACCCTAGTTGGAAAAGCAGGATGCTATAAGCCCAAGGGTTCCAACAGGCAAAAATAGCCTAGTGAAGAAAGGAAGATAGGAAATAAATAATGAACGATAAAAAATATTTTAAGAATAGTAACAAAGGGCATAATAGTATAATAATTTTCGCCACACTTCATTAATCCTAAAAACATTACATATTTATTTTAAAAGGGACAATGACATTAACATACCATTCGTAAAAAACGTCCTAGACTTCTTCCTATACGAGGATATATATATATATATATATATATATACACATACATACATATATGTATATATATAGGTATATATATATACATATATATATATATATAATTTATATATATATATGTATATATATATATATATATATACATACATATATGTATATATAGATATATATATATATATATATATATACATACATATATGTATATATATAAATATATATATATATACATATATATATATATATATATATTATATATATATATATATATACAGAGAGAGAGAGAGAGAGAGAGAGAGAGAGAGAGTTGAGCAGCTTTTACCAAAGTTATGATAGATTCACTAATCTATTTCAGCCTCAATTTTTATGGTCTTATTTTCTTGAATAAATCATGAATTACCAATGCAGTACTAATATAATGTATAGATTATGCAAATGAGCTATTCCTATAAAACCAGGTTTCATTATTCATAATTCATTAACATGAAAACTGATGTACATATATTTTGAATTTTTCTTTGCCGTTCAGATTAATCATTCAGATAATATTCA
>NW_027171872.1:57500-62500 GCF_036898095.1 Palaemon carinicauda
TCTGCCTTCCACTTGCATGTTTATAACCCTTTTACATACGTGTTCATCTTCTCTCCTCATGACATGACCAAACCAGTTCAGTCTTCTTTCCTGAGCTTTCTTTGAAACATCTAATACTTTGACTGCCCTGATTAATTCCTTTTGAATTTTTTTTTTTTTTGACACATCCACCTCAGAATTCTCAACGCATCCACTTCAATTTTCATTTCTTGGTCTTTATTTATTGGCCAAGTCTCTGCCCGATAGAACATAGCTGGTTTAACAATACTTTTATAAAACATCTTATATCACTCTACTTTAAACAAACTATAGAAAAAAGTAGTCCAAAAGAGAAATTCAATAAGTGAAAAAAGTGACATGCAGTAGGTCCATGCACCAGTTAACCATTAAAAAAAAAAAAAAAAAAATGATACAAAAGCCGCCTGAATAGTGGGAATAGGGCGGGGCGTTAAAGTCATGACGTCATAACGGCAGAAATAGAGGACAGGTGAACGTCCTGGACTTCAGAGGACGGGAGACGAAAGTATGACATATATTTGTAGAATAGTTAAAAAACGCGAAAGGGGGGGAAGTGGGGGGGAGGGGATTCAAACATTGGCAAAAGGGCTTCCGCTGAAGTTTGAAGGTAGTTACCTTTACCGAATTCCTGGCGAACACTGTTAAAATGTGCATTAAAAAAAAACCATAAATGTCTGGCAATATTTATTCCAGGATTTTTACTGTTTAAAAAACGGATATATTGAGGTAATGGAGCGATATTACGGTCCCCAACCCGTAAAAGATATACAAAGTAAGGTAAAATTACGGTCGCCTGTATTTTACTGAAATACGATTGAGAAAAGTATATTTTTACGGAGAATTTCCGATTGAAATTAGTTTTTTTTTTTTCTAACAGTTAAGGTTATGTTTTGGTAAGCGTGTATTTGTTTGTATGTCTGTCTTTGTATTTGAGATTCGTATAACTCAAACACTATTAGAATCTCATGAAATTTGATGGGATGATTGCTCGTGATCCAAAGACAATTTGGTTAGATTTAGGGAGTGATTGGCTCAAAAGTCAAGGCCAAGGTCACGAAAAGGTCAAGAACGTCTTTTTACCATATCGTGGCCAATTTTTATCTGATTTACATGAAACTAGTCCCAGAACAATTTAATTGCATGTCTTATGGTATACAACATGATATAGGCGAAAGTATGTTCTCTACTGAGTGCTCGATCTTGTATTGTATGAATTCGTATTCTTTGGTGTGAGTGAATATCCTTCATTTCCTGATATTATTATTATTATTATTATTATTATTATTATTATTATTATTATTATTATTATTATTATTATTATTATTATTATTATAGCCCGGAGAGGAAAGAAAATAAAGAAATAAATAAACTACAAGATAAGTAATGAAAGACTAAAATATAATGTTATACGAACAGTGACATTAAAATAGACCCTTCATATATAAACTAAAGTGACTTAAAAAAAAAAACAAAAAAAAAAAACAAGAGAAAGAAAAATAGGAGTATATTGTGCTTATGTGTACCCTCAAGCAAGAGAATGTATGTAACAGAAACTATATATATTTTTGTGTAAACATCTAAGCTATAAAACGGTAAAAGAAATGAGTTATGTGAGACCTATCTGAACTGTATTGTAACTCTCAATAACCACGCACACACGCACACGCACACACACACACGCACACACACACACACACACACATATATATATATATATATATATATATTTATATATATATATATATATATATATAAAGTATATATCATCATCATCTCCTCCTACGCCTATTGACGCAAAGGGCCTGTTAGATTTCACCAGTCGTCTCTATCTTGAGCTTTTTAAAGCGATACTTCTCCATTCATTATCTCCTACTTCACGCTTCATAATCCTCAGTAATGTAGGTCTGGGTCTTCCAACTCTTCTAGTGCATTGTAGAGCCCAGTTGAAAGTTTGGGGACCTAATCTCTCTTGGGAAGTGGGAAGAGCATGCTCAAACCATCTCCATCTACCCCTCACCATGATCTGATCCACAAATGGGACTAGAGTAATCTCTCTAATTGACATTTTTCTAATCCTATCTAGCCCTTCAACTCCCAATATCTTCTGAGGGCTTTGTTCTCATATCTACAAAATCTGGTGGATATTGTTTCATTGTCATACCACGACTCATGTCCATACAGTAACACCGATCTCACTAAACTTATATATAACCTAATTTTTATGTGTAATTTCAGGCGATTTGATCTCCAAATTTTACTTAACCTAACTATTGTCTGATTTGCTTTATTCAATCTTTCATTAAACTACAATTCTAAAGACCTTTTATTAGAGATCATAGTTCCTAACCAATTAAATGATTCTACCTTATTAATCCTTTCTCCTTCCAATGATATTTCATCTTCGATTGCATATTCTGTTCTCATCATCCCTGTCTTTCTTCTATTTACCTTGAGGTGGACCTCAGGTGATATTACACGTATTCCGGTAAGAAACCTTTGCTAATAAGGACAGCGTCACCAACATACTTTAGGTCCGTTAATTTCCTGTTATCAATCCAGTCCAGTCCTTCTTCACCATTCCAAACTATTCTATATATTACAAATTCGATGAGGAGGATAAACAACATAGGTGACAACACATTCCCTTGGAATACTCCGTTCACTGGAAATTCATTTGATAGGACTTCATTAACATTAATTTTACACTGGCTATACTCATGAACAGACTTAATCAAGTTTACATATTTATGAGGAACTCCATAATAACGCGGGACTCTCCACTAAAGTGGCCGGTGCACAATATGAAAGGCTTTTTCATAGTTCACAAATGGCCCCAATGGTGGATTCCTATATTCTACACACTGCTGTACCACATACCTTAAATATATGTATATACATATACATACATCATACACAGTATATATATATATATATATATATATACATATATATACATATATATATATATATATATATCCTGTCACGTTTGTTGGGAGAATGAGAAGTCAACTTGTCCAGAGGAAGTACCGTAACAGGCACACTCGGGAACCACATTCTCCACAAATTGCCAAAAGTGCCGTGTGTTAGTTAGGAGAAGGGGGATACGTGGGAAGGGTTGAATTTGTATGTATATATCTATCTAAATATTCAGAAGTTATTTTTGTAATATCTAAAGCATCACTCAAAACCACTGAAAAATAAATCCTGGATTTTACCCTCGAAAAAATCACCTTAGAGCTTCAAGTTTAATCGTCTTGAATACTCCTGCGGAGAATCATACAGGATGATAGGTTTAATTGTCTCTCTCCTCATTGCTCCCTTCCAGGTCCCCCTTCCTTCCCGTGTGAATATTATAAAGGTGGATTGCTTTGTCGCAAATTGGATTTGCACCTGAGTTACCTCTGAGCTATCAATGAGATTCCACGCTGGGTCACGGGAGAAGGATATATTTTCATCTCGCAAGTTTCTACTCAAAATGTTAATGTGTTTGATAGAGAGAGAGAGAGAGAGAGAGAGAGAGAGAGAGAGAGAGAGAGAGAGATTTGTAAAATTAGAAGTATTAGAAGAGAGTTACAAAGAGTTACAAAATGTTGGATGTCTCAAAGACTTTTTAGTCCATCCGGGGAGACTACATTTTCTCATGGGGTAGAGCGATTTGGTTTGGACGTTTAGAGAGTTTTTGTGGTCTTACCTAACTTATACTTGAACTCATTTACTGTGTTACTGTTTATTACATCTAATGGAAGTCTGTTCCATACATTTGCTATTTTATATGTGTAGAAATTACCACATTGACTGGTGTTATATCTTTTCAATTCCAGTTTGTATCCATTACCCCTGGACTATTTCCTGCTTAGCGAGAATAGTTGCTGTGATCTACATTTGTCATTCGTTTGGGAGTTTTGAATACCTCTATTAACGATCGCCTTAGTCGTTGATAGAGAGAGAGAGAGAGAGAGAGAGAGAGAGAGAGAGGAGAGAGAGAATTACATATTTTGATATTTTCACTCAATGATTTTCTATCGTAAACATATCAGTATGCCGCTTGAGAGGAACTATATGTAATGAATAATGAATTACTCATATATAATAAAACTCAGCTCTGCCAGTGCAGTTATAAAATGAAGTCAGATAATTTACTTGTTTGTGTGTCTGTCTGTGGACAGAAATATTTGTCTGTGTCTCTAACAGTTAACAGGATTACGTCAAAACTACTCTACTGATTATTATTATTATTATTATTATTATTATTATTATTATTATTATTATTATTATTATTATTATTATTATTATTATTATTATTATTACTTGCTAAGCTACAAAAGCAGGATGCTATAAGCCCATTGGCTTGGACAGGGAAAATAGCCCATTGAGGAAAGGAAACAAGGAAAAATGAAATATTTCAAGATCAGTAACAACCTCATAAATATTTCCTATATAAACTATAAAAAAATTAGCAAAACTAACGGAATAGAAAGTAGATAGAATAGTGTGCCTCTTGTTTTGATATAAGTCCAAAACCGCGAACAAACAAATAGAAAGGGGCCATATATATGGTGGTGCATCTACTCTAATGAATTGATGAAAATGCTGTCGGTTTCCATTACACGTAAAACAACACAGCTTTTATTTGGTAGATAGATTGATTGATCGGAAGTGAAATACCGGGTTTATACATATTTTGTAATAAGTGATTTTGTTCAATGAAACAAGACAAGCTAAATTAGCTCTCTGAACGTAAGAGATTAGATTTTGACTTATTCCTTGTGGGTTTGATAGAATGACTCTCATGAGGTTGAGCTCTTTCAATTATAGAGATATAATATTTTTACACAACTAATCAAATTGATTGTAAAGTCCATTCTAAGCAAAATGAACCAAGATATTGTTGGCATTTGTTTCCTGAAGTATTGTTTCTTACTAAGTTACACGGCATGGGGAGATAAAAGACAGTATAATGAAAGGCAAATTGTTTGGAATTA
>NW_027171872.1:70000-77500 GCF_036898095.1 Palaemon carinicauda
TGATTAATGATGTCATCCTAAACTTCATAACAGTTTAACATAAATCTTCGCAACTAACTATTGTATTTTTATAGTTGATTTCTTATCATTTAGTTCTTCAGTATGATAATCCTCCTTCTTCTTAACATCTAGACAACCATTTTCAAAAGCTCTTATGATCTCTGTAGGCCTATAAGATTTCGCTAACCTCCTTATATTTGCAGCAGTAGCCTTTTATCAATATTTCCATTCTCATTCTTATAAAAGGAATATTTCTGTAAACATGTTCAAACTTATTTCATCACTTTCATGCAAGTGTGGTGGCCTATGTGGTAACGTCCCTGACTGGTGATCATCAGACTGGTGTCCGAGTCCCGCTAAAACTTGCTAGTTCCTATGGTTGCTGCAACCTCATCATCCTTGTGAGATAAGGATAGGGGCTTTGGGGCAGCCTATAGGTCTTTCTGCTGAGTCATCAGCTGCCTTTGCCTGGCCCTCCCTGGTCGTAACTTGGGTAGAGAGGAGGCTTGGTTGCGGATCATGTTTATACATGGTCAGTCTCTAGGGCATTTTCTTGCTTGATAGGCAATATCACTGTCCCTTGCATTTATCTTTCATGGGCAACCTTTAAACCTTTAAACCTTTAAACCCAGGTGATGAAAGAACAACAGAGTATAGTCTACATATGATGTACACTATAAATTTTGAATAATTAATTAACATTAATTAATGTGGAGGTGATAATTATTAGGGTACGGATAGCCACTGAACCAGCAGATTGTGGAATTTTGCCTGAAATGAAAATGCTTCATAATAGAATTAATGCATATTTGTATATTTACAACTGAACAAAGGTATATGAAGCAAATACTTGCATGCTTATATTTATTTGAATTTCATTGATAGTTTTCTACTGTATTTTAACTCAAAAGAGAGATCTGTATGAACTTAATTTAAGATTATGAAATGATATTTAAGATATTGAAGACAATGATTTTGTTTAATACCCCCATCACCTTTACCCCTCCTAAGAGAGGCTGAGGAATGATATAAAGGGAATGGAGTTGGGGATTGTGTGGGGAGTGGGAATTTGGCGTGAGGGGCATTTGAGGAGAGGGGGGTTGGGGAGCTGGGGAAGGCAGAAATGGGAGAGAAACCGGATCATCGACATCCGGCTCAAACCGCGTGCTGTCGAGGAAAAAAAAAAAAAAAAAAAAATTACTCGCGCGCGTCCTAGGAAGGCAATATGAGATCTCCTGAGAAAAGGCCAATTTTAATCCTATTTTCTTTCTCCTTTCATCCTAAATTTATTTTTTTCTGATTCCGACTCCAACTTTTGTGGGTGTGAAATGTCAGCTGACGGAAGGCGAAGAATCTCCGCATGGGCATCATATCGACCGGGAAAAGTTTAGAACCGTGATTCCGGCAAGAGACGAAATCGAAGGAGGAAGCTTTTAGGAAGGAGGGTGGGGGGGGGGGGGGGCGTGTTGGCAAGCGCAGCAGAGGCTGGAAGGAGGGGTTTTGGGGACTGGATGCCCGGAAAGATTGGATTTCTTAATTTAATTGTAAGGGAAAATATAAAATGTGAATGCCACAGCATTTCGGGATTTGTCTATGGCGATATTGCGAGTATTCATATTTTCCAGAAAATTAATTTCATTAATGTGATGTTCTAATTCCACCGACAATAAAACTGTGATC
This sequence comes from Palaemon carinicauda, assembly GCF_036898095.1. Lineage (NCBI taxonomy): Eukaryota > Metazoa > Arthropoda > Malacostraca > Decapoda > Palaemonidae > Palaemon > Palaemon carinicauda. Next base: position 71,681 of record NW_027171872.1, read on the forward strand.
ATTTTGTATATGACTCTTTGGGTCTCAAAAAATCTGCAACATTACCTTACTTTAAGTTGAACTCTTAAATTTATCTCATATATATATATATATATATATATATATATATATATATATGTATGTATATAATATATATATATATATAAATATATATATGTATATATATATGTATATATATATGTATATATATATATATATATATATATATATATATATATATATATATATATATATATCAATATATCTATCTGCATCTATCTATCTATCTATCTATCTATCTATATATATATATATATATATATATATATATATATATATATATATATATATATATATATATATGGGTGTGTATGTGCATTTGTAGCTTCACATAATCTAAAACAAAAAATCGTCCTACATGCACTTATTATTACATACGAATAATTAAACCCAGAGAGAAACTAATCTTGTGGAAAATATCAGTACTCGGAAACTCGCAAGAGATAAATCCCGAAATGCGGTGGCATTCACATTTCATATTTTCCCTTCCAATTAAATTAAGAAATCTAATCTTGCTTGGCATCCAGTCCCCACTACCCCTCCTACCCCCTTCCCTCCAGTATCTGCTGGACCTGCCATGCCTCCTCCCCTTTCCTAAAAGCTTTCTCCTTCGATTTCGTCTCCTGCCTGAATCACGGTTCTAAACTTTTACCCGTTCGATATGATGCCCATGCGGAGATTCTTCGCCTCCCGTCAGCTGACATTTCACACCCGCAAATTCGGAATCAGATGAAAATAAAAAAGAAAAAAAAAAGAAAATAGGATTAGAATTGACCTTCCTCATGAAGTCTCATATTGCTTTCATAGGACGTGCGAGGGTAATTTTTTTTTTTTTTTTTGCCGCGATTGCATGCGGTTTGCACCGGATGTCAATGATCAGTCTTCTCTCCCATTTTCTGCCTTCCCCTTTCCTCATCCCCAATTCTCCCTTACCCCAAATCCCCATCACGTCTAAATCCCCACTCCCCACGCAATCCCCAACTCCAGTCGCTTTATATCACTCCTCAGTCTCTCTTAGGAGGGATAGGGATAGGTTGTCCTCATTACTTTTAATATCCTTTCATAATCTTAAATTTCAGTTCATACAAATCTCTCTTTTGAGTTATGATACAGTAGAAAAATATCAATAAATTTCATATGAATATAAGCATGCAAGTATTTGCTTCATATACCTTTTTTCAATTGTAAGTATACAAATATGCAATAATTTTATTGTGATGCATTTTCATTTCAGGCTATCCGTACCCCAATAATTATCACCTCCACAATAATTAATTTTGCGTAATTATTTCAAATTTTTAGTCTACAACCTATGTAGACTATACTCTGTTTTTTTCATTACCTCGGTTTAAAGGTTACTCATGAATAGCAGAGACAATGGACAGTGACATTGCCTAGTAAGCAGAACAATCCCCTAGAGACTGACCATGTATAAATATGATTAGCATGCAAGCCTCCTCTCCACCGAAGCTAGGATCAGCGACAGCCAGATATAGGCTGCTGATGACTTAGCTGGTTGATCTATAGCCTTCCCCAAGGGCCCCATCTTTAGCCCAGACCGATGGTAAGGTTGCAGTGACCAAAGGAAGTAACTAGTTTTGAGCGGAACTCAAACCCAAGTACCTGGCGATTACCAATCAGGGACGTTACTAAATGGCCACCACACTTTCATGAAAGTTATGAAATAAATTTAAACACGGTCACTGGACCATTCCTATAATAGGGAGGAGATTGGAAACTTGGAAAAAGCCTAATGCTACGAACAAAAGGAAGTTAACGAAATCATTTAGGCCTACAGAGATTATAAGAACTTGAGAAAATTGTTATCTAGGAGATAAGAGGAAGATGAAGGAGAAATATTAGACTTAAGAACTAAATGGTATGAAAACAGCTGCAAAAATACGATATTTAGTAGCGGAGATTTATGTTGAAATATTGTTAAGTTTATGATGGCATCATTAATCATTAAATCTATGATAAATCCTAGACGCTGGTGACATCTGCAATCTCTGCCATAGGCCTAAAGCTTTTTTGAGAGAGAGAGAGAGAGAGAGAGAGAGAGAGAGAGAGAGAGAGAGAGAGAGAGAGAGACCGGTGGTGTCTTTCTTTCCCCTAGCTTAAAAGTTTGAAGAGGAATGTGGTTATCTCATCCGGAGGAAAAGAATCTTGGGGAAAATCACAGGAAAATTTTCGAAGAAGTTTTAAAAGACTTTTTAATGGCAGTCCTGAAATTAGAATTATGACCGATTCCAAATGGTTAAATTCTTGGGATTTTTAGTCGTATAACGACATAATGAAGAAAAACAATAGTATTTTTTGGGTTTGATGCAAAATATAGAATTTTCACTGGAAAGTATATTAAAGAAAAGATGAAGTGGTAACGTCTTCGCCTTGCATTCGCATGGCAGCAGATCGATCCCTGCCCGATGCCGTGAGTTTAAGTTACTTACTGTGGATGCCACTGCTGTGATTGGGCACCACATTGTGTGGTTAGGCTTGCTTGGCTGACGTTCTGGAGTATCTATTCTGATAAAACTGGAACTGAACCCAGATACCTTTAAATTTGCCTTCAAAATATATATTACGAGCAAGCTTAGCCCATATACTCCTGATAAAGGCCTTAAATGACACACAACGTTTACATTTAATGAACTTGCACTGAGAAGCATAAAACACAGCACAAAACTCAATCCTAGATATTGACTCAGTAAAGTTCTTTCTATTCTATGGTAGATGTTAGACATGTGTTAGAAAAAAAAAATATACACTGTACTAGAGAGAGAGAGAGAGAGCAGTTGGCATCAAGGGACTGTATTTGACAGCTTTAATAGGTAGTCATTCGGAAACGTTTCATTTCAGAACGACAGCGGCGGATCGTTTCATCTCAAACGTTTCATCTGAAAGGGACACATCACAGCTATGGTGTGAGGCGAGACACACAAACTATTCCTGTGTTTTGCGGTGTATTACACAGTTTGCTTAGTGTGTCTCGTTTGCAAATGTATTTGATCTACTCTTTTAAGGATATTGGTGTATTCAAATAGTTTGTCAGCAATGTACTGTTATACTTTATCAGGTAATGTATTAAGTAATATTAGAACTGCGATGGTTTTTACTCTCCCCTCCTATATGTTTTTCAATATATTTACTTAGTGTATTGGCTGTTTATATCGTTTACCAGCCATGTACTATTATACTTTGTCAGGAAATGATTTAAGTAATGTTACAACTGCTACGGTTTTTACTCTCCCTTCTTATATATTTTTCAATATATTTACTTAGTGTATTAGTATGTTTATATCGTTTACTAGCAATGTACTATTATACTTTGTCAGCTAATGTATTAAGTAATCTTAGAACTGCAATGCTTTTAAATTTTCCTTTTTTTATGTTTTTCAATTTATTTACTTTGTATATTTATATCTTTTAACAACAATGTACTAACATACTTTGTCAGGTAATGTATTGAATAATCTTAGCACTGCAATGCGTATGAATCTTCATTCCTTTATGTTTTTCAGTTTATTTACTTTGTGTATTAGTATATTAATATCATCTAACAACAATGTACTAACATACTTTGCCAGCTAATGTATTAATAATCTTAAAACTACTGTGCGTTAAAATCTTCATTTCTTTAGGTTTTTTGATATATTTACTTAGTGTTTTGATATATTTATTTCATTTAATAACAACATACTAAAATACTTTTTCAGGTAATATTTAAGCAATCTTAGAATTGCATCGTGGTAAAATCTCCCTTCCTTAATGTTTTTTTTATATATTTACTAAGTATATTAGTATATTTATATAATTTAACAACAATGTGCTAGTATACTTTGTCAAGTAATGTATTTATTAATGGTAGAACTGCAACGCTTTCCACTCTCCTTTTTGTCAATATACTAATTTATTTCTCTTCCGATAAAATACAAAATTAAACCTTCATTACAAACTCGCGAATGAAATTCCAGGTTGATAATTATTAATGACATAACTTTGAATAGAAATCAATACGTACTGTAAAGAATATATTTCCGAGTAGTATTTGCCATTATCTAGTTATTTAAGTTTTACCTCTTGAATTTAGGTTATAGTTATCAGACGAACAGAAATATTAAACAGTTTATTAGTATTCGAGAGCCACCTCCTTTTTTTAATTTTTATCAAATATTCATTGAAACTGAATTTTGTGTCAGTACAATGGGGTATTGAGTCCCAGGGTTTAGTACGTTATTACCTCCGCCAACGAAGATGGAAGGTTATGTTTTCGCCTCCTTTTGTCCGTTTGTTTGTTTGTGAACATCTTCCTGGCCACAATTTTACTCATATAGTAGTGAAACTTTCAGGGATTCTATGTTGAGACGTGGAAGTGATTCAGTATCTAAAGTCCTAGGTCAAAGTTCTAGGTCAAGGTCGAGCAAAAGGTCGTTTCTGTGTGAACAACTTCCTAGCCACAATTTTACTCATATAAATTTAGTAGTGAAACATTCAAGGATGAATTGCTACTTTGAGACGTGGAAGTGATTCAATATTGAAAGTCCACTATTTTGTTCATATAGTAGTGAAACATTTAGGAATGAATTGCTACGCTGAGACGTGGAAGTAATTTAATATTTAAAGTACTAGGTCAAAGGTCAAGGTCATGGTCTAGCAAAAGGTCGAGAAATAAGCTGCCGTGGCGTAGGTCTGCACTCTACTGAATGTCCATTTAGTTTGTTATGAAAATAAATTGGAAATAAATTGTGGTGTTCGATTTAGTAACGTCCCTAACTGGAGAACGTCAGACTTAGGTTCTAGTCCCACTCAGACTCGTTAGTTTCTTTACTTGCTGCAACCTCACCATCCTTGTGAGCTAAAGATGGAGCGTTTGGGGGAGCCTATAGGTCTATCTGATGAGTCATCAGCAGCCATTGCCTGGCCCTCTTTGGTCATTGCTTGAGTGAAGAGTAGGGCTTGGGTGCTGACCATATGAATATATGGTCAGTCTCTACGGCATCACCCTACTCGATAGGGCAACGTCACTGCCTCTTGCCCCTGCCATTCATGAGTGGCCTTTAAACCTTTAAAGCCTTTAATAAATCATCCTCTATTCGTACATACAAATCCAATGATATTGTTCATATGATTTCTTTCAAAGAAAAAAATATTTTACCCCAATTCGATTGTTTCATTTACGAAAAAAAATATTAAGAAAAAAAAAAGGTTTTAAAAGCAATTGCCAACTAATGGTACTGTAAGAGGTACGGAGATTTGAATGGCCCTTCCATCATCTAAACATCGTTTGAAATTTATATGGATGGAAGATGACTAAATGATGTGAAGAATTTTAACTGACCTCTCAAATATTATTTTAGTAATTCCAGTGATAATATTTTTGGAATAATTCAAATTAGAAATTATATTAAAATTATTACAATCAAGGGAAATATATCAGCATTTCAAATTATATATTATTTTAGTAATTCCGGTGGTAATATTTTTTCAATAATTAAAATTAACAATGTTATTAAATCTATTAGAAATAATAGATGTATCAGCCTTTTAAATTATATATCATTTTAGTGATTATTTATCGATAATATTTTTGCAATAATTCAAATTGAAATTGTTATTAGAATTATCAGAATTTATAGAGATATATCAGTATTTAAAATTATAAAATATCTTATTGAATAAAATGATAATATATTTGCAATAATTCAAATTGAAATTTTTTTTCTCAATTTGAATTAATAGAGATATATCAGCGTTATATAAGCATTTGGAACTATATCATTT
>NW_027171872.1:82500-90000 GCF_036898095.1 Palaemon carinicauda
AAAAGATTTTTTAAAGAAGTGGGAAGACGTGAAAAGTTTTCTTGAGGAAAATGTCCCGAATAAGGCTGAAACAGACCGTGCAATAAATTTATTAGTCGATAATGGGGTGGGTCACTTCTATAAAATTTTAAAGAACAGACAAAAGCAGGTGTCTATTGAAAAATATCTTGTGAAGGGGGAGAAAAGAACTGTGAAAGACGACGACCAAGAGTCTCGCAAACGCAAAACCAGTGATAGTGAACGCCATTCTCGCGAGAGAACTCCAGTCAACGTTCCTGAAGTTCTCATGGAGGGAGATTCTCCCTCCAAGCAGTAACCCCCTCCTCCTCCTTCCCCTCCTCTCGTCTCCATCAAGCCAGCAGTGACACTCCTCTAAGGTAAAGTTCAGGTTTACTGTGCATGCATATCCATATTTTCATCATTAAATGACTGCAATATTTTAATAATTTTGTGTAGAGTACAGTAGAGTACTGTATGTGTAAGGAAAAATTTGTGAAAATTGGTTTTTGTAGATGGGTTGAACTAATTATTTCGATTTTATAACATTCTTATGGGGAAATTCGTTTCGCGATACGAATTTTTCTGTTTACGAGTTCGCATTAGGAACGAATTAAATTCGTAAACCGAGGTTCTACTGTATATATATATATATATATATATATATATATATATATATATATATATATGCTTAAGAAACAAAGGGTAAATGGAAATATAAGAGTGAATCCTAACCAGTTTCATTTTACTACTTCAAGAGGACTGACATATAGTGGGTAATTTATAAATTATATATAGTCCAGTGAAAGTACGAACATATATATACATATTTGTAGAGCAATATGACAGAGAAAAGCAAGCTACCTGCGAGGACCCAAACTCTGGTGTTTACATGCCCGGTGTGATGCTTAAAGGGTTAATTTAGATTTTAGGCGTCTTATTCTTTTAGGCCTTCCGATACATTTTCTTTATAATAATATGCGTTTACTTAAAACAATTTTTAGAATCATCCATTTTAACAGGAAATCATATATATGCATATATACTTACACACATGCAAATGCATATACATAGATGTATACACACCCATATACATATTTGCACATATATATAAACATATACATATGACGCTATTATTATTATTATTATTATTATTATTATTATTATTATTCTGAGCTAAGCTACAACTTGAGTTGGAAAAGCAGGATGCTTTAAGCCCAATGGCTCTAGTAAGGAAAACAAAATAGCCCAGTTAGGAATGGAAACTAGAAAACATGAACTATAAACACAATTGCATATTTGTACATGTTTCACACACACACACACACACACACACACACACACACACACATATATATATATATATATATATATATATATATATATTTATATATATGTATAGATATATATATATATATATATATATATATATATATATATATATATATATATATATATATATATATACACACACAAACAGTTAACAGCAAAGCATATGAGATTATTTATATATAATGATTGTACATTCATACATGTGAATGGTATCGTAGTTCCGAAAGATTATCTTCTACCTACCTTTCTTCTGAAACACGTATCAAAATTATTTTTTATAAGCCTTTAAGGAAATTCCATTAACACATAAAATAGAAGTACACGATGCAACAGATCTGGAGACGATCTAGAAGAATTCTGAGAACAAAATAACTAGTGACATTTCATTCTTGAAGAAAGGCTATAGGATTTTCTAATCAACCATACACCAAAATATTCCCTTCAACCTTCCCAGTGACAAATATTCTTTTCCGTCCTTTGACTCACGAGGTAACCTGTTGGATTTTGAATCTATAGCAGAGTTAATGATTTTTTTTAAAAAACTGGCAACGAGAGAGAGAGAGAGAGAGAGAGAGAGAGAGAGAGAGAGAGAGAGAGAGAGAGAGAGAGAGAGAGAGAGAGAGAGAGAGAGAGAGAGAGGGGGGGGGGGGTTCGAGCCCTTCTGTTTTCCTACCCTCTAACGCAGAGAACACTTTATGTCCCTTACTTTTTCATAGAATAAAAAATTTTACAATCGCAAAAGGCAGGGTGGAAAAAAATCCTCTTTGCTTATAAAATCAAACCTATTTCGAGATTGGTGTTTATTAAGTTTATATATGTTCTTTATTTATTCAAGAGGAATGATAAGATAAAACTAAAACAAAATCAAATGAAAACCATTTCGATTGACTATCAACACTATCAACGAATAATGTGATTACATTCTCTTCTCATCTACATGTCTCCATTTATCTTTCTCTTTTTTTTTTTATTTTTATATTTTTTTTTTTTTACAAAAAACTTCCAATAAGTAATGGGAAGTGGTGTGCACGAATTCTCATCCAGGAATGGTTAGCAAGACGTAAGTTATACTCTATAAGGGTAATTAATTTGATAAAAGTAAAAACTTGAAAATTAATTTTATTTGGAAATTCATACATAAAAGAGCGGTGGATGTGATTTTATGCTTTTGCATATAAAGGAATGAATAAAAAAGAATATATCTATTCATATAATCTGTCTATCTATTTATATATATATATATATATATATATATATATATATGTGTGTGTGTGTGTGTGTATATATAATAGATTTTGTTACTGTTCTTGATATGTTTTATTCTAATTGTTCATTACTTCTCATATAAACTATTTATTCCATTTTCCTTTCTTTTCTGTGCTAGTTTTATCTGTTGGAGCCCTTGGGCTCCTAGTATCCTGCTTTTCCAATTAGGTTTGTAGTTTAGCTAGTAATATTGTATGTATATATATATATATATATATATATATATATATATATATATATATATATATATATATATATATATATATATATATATATATATATAAACTTTGATCAGCAATTCTGAGTGCATAACTGCTGCAATGTACTTATTGTCGTCTATCTATCGTTCACTATGTCTACTAACAGAAAAAGGTAATTCAAAAAGCTTCTATTTAAGATGTTTGTATTGATTAAGAAGAATGAAATTCATTCTTGAACGTAGTCCTTTCAAAGGTAATCATTAAAAATGTTTTTTTTATGCATCTCATGGTACAGATTTATTGTTTATTATTTTGTATCTCTATATTGTTAAAGACCTTTTTTTTTTTTTTTTTTAGGACATAGCGAAGCTAGCTAGGCCGGTAGGAAAGAGATTTGTTCCCAAATTTAGTGGTTTTAACAAATCCCAGGCTTAAACAACCGTTGAAAAAGTAGTACTGATTGATTTATAAAAGAAATAACTGTTCTCAATGAAGTACCGACACAAGTCAAAATAATTGTGAAAGGTATACTTGATAAACAAATCAATAGAAACCAGTGAAGGTAAAAAAAAAATAGTATTTATTCAAAATACATTTAAGGCTTGCCGAATCGCTGTATTGCACTCAAATTGCCATTTCCTATGTTCTTTGATCCTTATCCAGTTTTTTTAAAACGTGATCACTACCTATCAAGAATTAATCTGGTATATGTAACCCAATAGAGCGCTGCAGCTTTTACCTACAACCTGTTGGACATAATATCGCTGCTAGGAGCAACTCTGTGTCTTCTGTCAAACAAAGGCAACAAGTCAACTTCTCAACTTATCAAACTTAATTAGGTAAATTTTTCATTCCTATTCCTCTACTGTTGATATAAATATAAGTAATCATTGATGGCCAATGGGGGCAGTAAAGACTTTCTTATTATAGTGCTTGCAGACAAGAACGCTTTGAGTGTGAGTATTTGAATAAAATTTGTATAGTTTCAAAGAAACTCGACTTATCATGCAGGATAAATGAAGAGTTATTTGTTTGTCGTACTGAGACCTTGACTTTGACCTTTGACCTTAACATGTATTAATTGGCTTGGATTTTCATACACTCAAACAAGAACCAAGTTTGAAGTATCTGTGACAACGATGGCCAAACCTATGGCTGACTACTTGAATTGGACATTTTTCTTGACCGTGACCTCGACCTTCGACCTTGACCTTCCAGATTATAATAATTTTCAGCTTTCTACATAATTAATAACCCTCAACGTCTTATGTGCGCATATATATATATATATATATATATATATATATATATATATATATATATATATATATATATATATATATATATATATATATATATTATATACACTGTATATATGTAAACAAATATATATATATATACATATATATATATATATATATATATATATATATATATATATATATATATATATATATATATATATATATATGTGTGTGTGTATATATATATATTTATATATACAGTGGTACCTCTACATGCAAATTTAATCCGTTCTAGAACTAACTTCGGATGTAGAAAATGTTCAGATGTAGAAACGAATTTTCCCATAAGAATACATTGAAATAGGATTAATCCGTGGTTGAGCCCAAAAACCTATGATAACTTCTTAATAAACTACTACACATAATTTCCCATGAGAATAATGCACACTAAATTAGATAATAGACATGTAAATAAGAATTAGCAAAATATGATAAATAAGAAACGGGTTTTTAGCGTCACTTTACCTTTGAAACTCCAGCGCAGGTGTTGTTGGTCTTGCTACGCAGAGAGGAGACGGATGGGCGGCGAGGAGGTAGAGAGGTTAACTATGATAAACGTACACTACCGTAACTTATTCTAACTTACACTAAGTGAACTTTAACATAACTTAGCTTATTTTTTTTTTATATTTTTATATTTTATATTTTTTTCTACATTTTCTTTTTTTTCTTTTTGATGATTAATTTTAATAACTTTCACTCTCTACACTTAAAATTGATTGAATTTCTTTCGCTTCACTCTTTGCCGTTTTCTTATTTTCACTTTCTTCCACTTCACTCTTTGCCGTTTTCTTCGAATCACTTACATCCTCTTCATCACGAGTTTGCTTCGTAGTTTTTTTAAAGAAATTATCGATAGATAGTTGCTTGGTACGGCTTTTCAGAATGTTTCGAAAGTGAGTTAGGCAAACATCATCGAACTGCGAAACTACACGACAAACCTGCAATTTTTTTGGGTGGTATTTGTCGATGAAGTCGACCACGTCTTGATATTTTCCTAACACCTCCTTTATATGCGCCGAACCTAACACATGTTCTATCTCCTCGCTCCCTTCCTCGTCATCACTCATGTGCTCAGACATAGCATGGAGTTCCTTGAGCTCATCTGTGGTAAGTTCGTCGTGATGTTCGGCGACAAGTTACGTAACGTCATCTGCGTCGACCTCCAGACCCATGGACTTTCCAAGGGAGACGATTTCCTCTATGTCTTCCGCTGCACCCACCACGGGATCAGGTTTGGGGTCAAAACCTTCAAAATCTCGTGAAGAAACTGCATCAGGCCACAGCTTCTTCCAGGCAGAATTGAGGGTCCGTCGAGTTAATCCCACCCAAGCCTGATCTATGATCTTCAAGCAGTGCACGATGTTGAAGTGGCTCCTCCAAAATTCACGCAAAGTTAAGTTGGTGCTTTGCGTGACATTAAAGCACTGCTTAAATAAGTGCTTGGTGTACAGCTTCTTAAAATTAGAGATGACTTGCTGGTCCATGAGCTGGAGGATAGACGTGGTATTCGGTGGAAGATACAGCACCTTTATGAACTTAAATTCATCGAAGATATCATCTTCAAGTCCGGGGGAGTGAGCGGGTGCATTGTCAAGGCATAGCAGGCACTTTAAAGGCAATTTCTGTTCATGAAGATACTTCTTCACAGAAGGGCTGAAAACTTGGTTAACCCATTGCACAGAGAACTGCCTAGTGACCAAGGCCTTCGAGTTGGATCGCCAGAAAACATGAAGCTGGTCCTTATCGACGTTGTGTGCCTTAAAGGCCCTAGGGTTCTCGGAATGGTAAACCAGTAAGGGCTTGACTTTAAAGTCACCGCTAGTGTTGGCACATAGGGCAAGAGTCAACCGATCCTTCATTGGCTTATGCCCAGGAAATTTCTTCTCTTCGGCGGTGATGTAGGTTCGACTGGGCATCTTCTTCCAAAACAGCCCGGTTTCATCACAATTAAACACTTGCTGCTCTACGTAGCCTTCTTCCAGCACGATCCTTTCGAAGTTCTTGACAAAGTCAGCTGCAGCCTTTGTGTCCGCAGTAGCAGCCTCTCCGTGGCGAACAACTGAATGAATCCCGGACCGTTTCTTAAATTTCTCAAACCAGCCACGAGATGCCTTGAAATCATCTGAGGAAGGCTCGGTTGAACTCTCCCCAGCATCATCCCCAGAGCTCTCCTCCTTCAAGTCCGTAAAGATGGCGTGCGCCTTCTCGCAGATGACGGTCTCGGTGATGGTGTCGCCAACGATCTCTCTGTCCTTGATCCACACTAGCAGAAGTCATTCCATCTCTTCTATGATAGGGCCACGGCGTTTTGAAATAATGGTGATCCCCTTAGAAGGTTTCACTGCTTTAATAGCTTCCTTCTGTTTAAGGATTGTCGAGATCATCGACATATTACGGCCATACTGTTTAGCAAGTTCACTCACGCGGACGCCACGCTCATGTTTTTCAATAATTTCCTGCTTTACATCTAAAGAAAGCATTTCCTTCTTCCTTTTCTCACCACTACCACTACCACTTGCAAAACTAAGCTTTTTAGGACCCATACTTTACGTAAATTACCGTTAAAGGATGCACGTAAAAAATCACGATTAAAACACAGTTAATAGCAGAACGCACAGGGCACAACCACAAGAAGCCGACAAGAACAGAGGAATGACCCGAGCTGCGCTAATTGAGGGTCCCTCCGAGGTCAAAGTGCTGCCTTTTATCGGCAGAAATAAAAAACACTTCAGGCGCTATGAGCAACGACTACGCGTACGAGTATTGTTTACTTCGCGTGTCGAAAAAAACATTCGGGTGTAGAGTAGGAACGTGTTCGAATTGTACTTCGCGTGTCGAAAAATTCGGATACAACCGGTACGACGATAATTGATTACTTCGCGTGTCGAAATAGAATTCAGGTGTAGAGTCAAAAATTTGCTAGAATTTTACTTCGGATGTTTGAAAATTCGGATGTAGATACGTTCGTGTGTAGAGGTTCCATTGTATGTGTATATATATATATATATATATATATATATATATATATATATATATATATATTATATATATACATACACATATATGTATATATATATATATATATATATATATATATACAGTATATGTATACTGTATATATACATACACGCACACACATACACACACACGTATATATATCCATATATACATATATACATATGCACACACACACACGTATATATATATATATATATATATATATATATATATATATATATATATATATATAACATATCCATAAGAAATACTGACTTTTCATTGATGACTGATGATATCCGAGAATGGTATCGTGGTGCGTTGGGTTTTAGCAAATGTATTAAAAATGCATTAAAGAATGTATCAAAAAAAAAAAAAAAAAAAAAAAAAAAAAAAAAAAA
>NW_027171872.1:95000-97500 GCF_036898095.1 Palaemon carinicauda
TCCCTTCGTTGAAAACCCAACATAAAGGATTAGAGGAAACAGACAAATGTGTGTTTCAAGGATAGATGTGGAAGTATTCTTTCATACATACACATATTAATCTTAGTTCTCTTTCCCTTGTTTTGTTAAAGTTTTTATAGTTTATATAGGAGATATTTATTTCAATGTTACTCTTCTTAACAATTTTTATTTTTCCTTGTTTCCTTTCGTCACTGGGCTATTTTCATTTTAGGAGCCCCTGGGCTTATGGAATCCTGCTTTTCCAACTAGGGTTGTAGCTTAGCAAGGGATAATATATATATATATATATATATATTATATGCGTGTGTATATGTATGTATATATATGTATATATATACACACACGCATATATATATATATATATATATATATATACATATACATACATATTTATCTATCTGTCTATCTATCTATCTATCTATCTATCTATATATATATATATATATATATATATATATATATATATATATATATATATATAGATCTATATATATATATATATATATATATATATATATATATATATTATATGCGTGTGTATATGTATGTATATATATGTATATATACACACACGCATATATATATATATATATATATATATATACATATACATACATATTTATCTATCTGTCTATCTATCTATCTATCTATCTATCTATATATATATATATATATATATATATATATATATATATATATATAGATCTATATATATATATATATATATATATATATATATATATATATATATATATATATATTTGGTACAATGTCCTAGAGACCAAATATACACATGGTAAGCGCCCCAGTTCCCTCTCCACCCAAACTAGGACGAGGGATGGCCAGGTAATGGCTCCTGAGGACTCAGCAGATACACCTATAGTCTCTCCCAAACCCCCCATCAGTAACTCAGAAGGATGATGAGGTTGCAGACACTAAAGAACCTATCGAGTTTGAGCGGGACTCAAACCTCAATCCGGCGATGGCCAGGCAGGGATGATCCAGTAGAACTGACACTCACCCAGCACAAATCAGCACGAGCGAAATGTAATGCAGTATTATCTTTAAACAGGTCAACATGAAATTTCAGTTTGCGTACACAAAACATATCTGTAAAACTAATCCAAAAATATGTTTGGTATGGTCTCATAAATTTAAGGTACCGTAACAAAAAAGAAGAAGACCCTGTGTGAAATGCGTAGAGCGTATCTCCAGCAATAGCTTAAAGTCGAGGTTTAGTCCAAGTTCTTAAGATATGTCTGCTTCCAAAAAACTAAAGAGCAGTAAAGGTTCACCGCGGAACATAAATATGAGCAAGAGAAAATTGGCAGACATCAACATACAGATTCTACAAATAAGTATTTGATACGAATTATCAAAGACACTCAGTACGAGTTCTTATAAGCCTATACAATTGCATCAATACAAAACCTTCATACTGAAGTATTTCAAAATCAATAACAACATTAAAACAGATATGTCATATATAAACTATAAAAACACTTATGTTAGCCTATTCAACATAAAAACCTTTGCTGCAAGTTTTAACTTTTAAAGTTTCAATGATTCAACTACCCGATTAGGATGATCATTTCACAACTTGGTCACAGCTGGAATAAAACTTCCAGAATACTGCGTACTTTTGAACCTCATGGTGGAGAAGGCCTGACTATTAGAATTAACTGCATGTCTAGTATTCCAAACAGGATGAAACTGTCCGGGAAGATCTGAATGTAAAGGATGGTCACAATTATGAAAAATCGTATGCAACATGCATAATGAACTAATTGGACAACGGTGTCAGAGGAATTTAATAGACCGTAAGTTCCAGTCCAACAAATTAAGATAAGAATCAGCAGCGGAAGACCAGACAGGAGAACAATACTCAAAACAGAGTAGAATGAAAGAAATTTACAGGTTAAGAAAAAATTACGGTAGTGATATAATTCACAATGAGAGAGGCACAACCTGAATTTTTCACAAGTGTCCACAAATAAGATTGGTCTTGAATATTTCAACCACAGAATATTTATATATAGATTTAATTACAATTTACGGCCAACCATCGTAAGTCGAAGATAACGATCAAACCGATATTATAGGGCCTATAGTGACATATTTCCACAGGAATTTAGTACTTTTTGCTTATATATATATATATATATATATATATATATATATATATATATATATATATATATATATATATTTATGTATGTATGTATGTATGTATATATATATGTATGTATGTATGTATATATATATATATATATATATATATATATATATATATATATATATATATATATATATATATATATATATATATGTATGTATGTATGTATGTTTGTATGTATATATGTATGTATATATGTATGTACAGTATATATATATATATATATATATATATATATATATATATATATATATATATATATATATATATATATATACATGTATGTATATATAGAGAGAGAGA
>NW_027171872.1:110000-157500 GCF_036898095.1 Palaemon carinicauda
ATATATATATACATACACCATTTTGTACATATTCAATTAATTATATAGTATCGAACTGACAAAATTAAATGAAAAAATAGGAAAAGAAAGGACAATTTTTCCCTTAACTTCAACTTAGCAATTGGGGAGGAATCTCTTCCCTAACGAGAGTTGCCCAAACACATTTCTATTGTTAAAATTTTCTGTGACAAAGTTTAAGTATTGGCATCATTTCAACGTATAATTGAAAGTCATCAACTTTTAATTTTTTTTTTTTAAATACACCAGTTTGTGAAAACCTTCATATCTCTTTTGTGTTTCTTATATAATTGAAAATGTTGAAATATTTCAATGGAAGCGTCATATTTTTTTTACTGAGCAAGAAATAGGATTCTGTATGATGTTAAGACTATTTTTTATTGTTCATGTTTTTTTTAAACCAGTTTGTGAAGACCTTCATATATCTTTTGTGTTTCTTATATAATTGAAAATATATTTCATTGGAAGCGTCATATTTTTTTACTAAGCATGAAATTGGATTCTGTATGCTATGAAGACAATTATTTTTCTAAATGCTTCTAAAACATTATCAATTATTTCTATGTGCTATTTACTTTCGCAGTATTACACAACTTTTGTAAGTGCAATGGTATGATACGTTTAATGCATGAAAAAAAAATATGAATATAATCATTTGACATAAATATATTAGAAACATAACCATCTAAATATCTATATTGTCAAGATAAATTAGTAAGTAAATTCCCCAATCTGCTCACAGCTGGGATAAAACCACTAGAATACTGAGTAGTATTGAGCCTTATTATAGAAAAGTTAGTATTAACTGCATACCAATAATACTACCTACAGGATGGTATAGTGTGGGAATATCTAAATGCAAAGGTTTTTCATAATTATGGAAAAATCTTATACATCATGCATAAAAAAACTTACTGAATTACGGTGTCAAAGATTAATATCTATATCAGTAATAATAGATTTATTAGACCGCAAGTTCTAGTCCTATAAGTTAAGATGAGATTCAACAGCTGAAGACTAAATCGAAGAAGATTCAAAACATGGCAGATTGAAAGAATGTTGTATCTCCTAAGGGTGGCATGATTGCAAGAGCCCGTGCTTGACCGCAAGGGCCACGCAATCTACAACAACAACAGCAATGATTGAAGTAAAACACATTCAGAATAGATTGATCACCAGCTTCTTGAAAGAATATCGCAATAAGCCTTATTGCCTTATTTTTTGTTTGGGTTCCCCCAGGTCCCTCAGTGTGAGGCACCTCGTATTTCCACCAGAGAGTTGCTAATGCATCTTCCGGTGTATTTTGCATCTTCCAGTCTTGGATGGTCTGGGATGCATCTTAGGTATTTATCGAGCTTATTCTTAAACACATCTATGCTCACTCCTGATATGTTTCTTAGATGAGCTGGCATCACATTAAATAGTCGCTGCACTATCGATGCTGGTGCGTAGTGGATTAATGTCCTGTGTGCCTTCCTTAGTTTTCCTGGTATATTTTTTGCCACTATTAATCTACCTCGGCTTGCTCTTTCTGATATTTTTAGCTCCATGATGTTTTCTGTAATTCCTTCTATTTGCTTCCATGCTTGTATTATCATGTAGCGTTCTCTTCTCCTTTCTAGACTGTATAGTTTTAAAATTTGCAGTCTTTCCCAGTAGTCAAGGTCCTTAACTTCTTCTATTCTAGCAGTATAGGATCTTTGTACACTCTCTATTTGTGCAATATCCTTTTGGTAGTGTGGGTACCATATCACATTGCAGTACTCGAGTGTACTACGTACATAAGTTTTGTAAAGCATAATCATGTGTTCAGCTTTTCCTGTTTTAAAGTGTCTGAATAACATTCCCATTTTTGCTTTACATTTAGCCAACAGTGTTGCTATTTGGTCGTTGCATAACATAGTCCTATTTAACATTACACCAAGGTCTTTAATTGCTTTCTTGTTTGTGGTTGTCTCGTTATTAGGTCCCTTGTATGCATATACCATTCCTTCTCTGTTTCCATAATTCATTGATTCGAATTTATGGGAGTTAAATACCATCCTATTTATCTCCGCCCATTCATATATTTTGTTTAGATCTCTTTGCAGTGAGTTCCTATCTTCATCACAAGTAATTTCTCTACTTATTCCTGTGTCATCGGCGAAACTTCTCACTACAGAGTTTTCAACATCACAGTCTATGTCTGAGATCATAATAACAAACAGCAGTGCAGCTAAAACCCGACCTTATGGCACGCCAGATATTACCTGAGCTTCATCCGATTTCTCGTCATTTGCAACCACTATCTGTTTTCTGTTTTGCAGGAATTCTTTTACCCATTTTCCTATCTTTCCCACATTATTATGCTTTCTCATTTTTTTCTCTAATATATTGTGGTCTACCTTGTCAAAGGCTTTTGCAAAATCTAGATAGATCACATCTGTGTCTTTTTCACTTATCATATTTTTGTATATGTTTTCATAGTGTGCTATCAGTTGGGTTTGTGTACTTTTTCCGGGCACAAAACCGTGTTTACCTATATTAAAAAAATTATTTTTAACCAAATGATCCATTATTTTCTTTTTTATTACCCTCTCATACACTTTCATAATATGTGATATTAGTCTAACAGGTCTATAATTGCTTGCCTCTAGTCTTGATCAACTTTTGAAGATAGGGGTTATATAAGCTAATTTATGTTTAACATATATCTCGCTCATATCATAGAGTTAAATAAAAATTATCAATACAAATATCTGATTTTTCAGGGGCCAATGTCCTCGACCAACTTACAATCATACTTTGAGTTTTATTAGGGTTTAACTTTATGCGCCATAAATTGCACCATGAACTAGTTTTAGATAGATATCTATTAAGGGGTTCAGCAACGCCAAATCTACATTCAGGAGATAATATTAAGGCAAAGAGAGTAGCATCATCTGCATATGCAACGAACTGTTTTTCTAGGCCAAACCATATATCATGTATTTATGGCATGAACAGAGATGGGCCAGGAACAGCACCTTGAGGAACACCAGATATCACATTCCAATAATCAGTATGGTGTCCATCAACAACTCTTGACAATCTATTACTTAAAAATTCAATGATGATGCTCAGAAATGACCCACATATTCCCAACTTTTCCAGCATGAAAACAAGGGCCTCATGAGTATCACATATAAAGGCAACAATAAAATCTAGGCCAGTACTACGACCTTCCTAACCACAATTAAGAGATTTCTCAATAGCCTCAGAGATTGTAAGAAGGGCATCACATACTCTAATCTCTTTGCTAAAGCCAATCTTTAAACTAATAAGCAGATGATTAACCTTAGCATACCTTTTTATTATTGTAGTTTCGGACGTTCATCTCAATGGTTTAAATTAAGTTAATGTTAATCATTCTAACCACTTTTTCCCTAAAAATAACTAGTTTTTCAGTTCGAAATAATAATAATAATAATAATAATAATAATAATAATAATAATAATAAAAATTGGTAAAACACTTTAGGTACAAAAAAAACAGAATTTTTGGTTATGGAACTTACGTTCTTAGCCTAGATCGTAATTTCCTTTCAATTCTGAAGGTTTATCTGGCCTTATTGAAGTTGTTATCTCTCTCTCTCTCTCTCTCTCTCTCTCTCTCTCTCTCTCTCTCTCTCTCTCTCTCTCTCTCTCTCTCTCTCTCTCTCTCTCTCTCTCTCTCCGATAAATTTGAATTAATAAATTATGGAAACAGAAGGAATGGTATATGCATACAAGAGACCTAATAACGAGACAATCATAAACAAGGAAGCAATTAAAGACCTCAGTGTAATGTTAAATAGGAATATGTTACGCAACGACCAAATAGCAACACTGTTGGCTAAATGTAAAGCAAAAATGGGAATGTTATTCAGATACTTTAAAACAAGAAAAGCCGAACACATGATTATGCTTTACAAAACTTATATACGTAGTACACTCGAGTACTGCAATGTGATATGGTACCCACACTACCAAAAGGATATTGCACAAATAGAGCGTGTACAAAGGTCCTATATTGCTAGAATAGAAGAAGTTAAGGACCTTGACTACTGGGAAAGACTGCAATTTTTAAAACTATACAGTCTAGAAAGGAGAAGAGAACGCTACATGATAATACAAGCATGGAAGCAAATAGAAGGAATTACAGAAAACATCATGGAGCTAAAAATAACAGAAAAGAGCAAGCCGAGGTAGATTAATAGTGCCAAAAAATATACCAGGAAAACTAAGGAAGGCGCACAGGACATTATTCCACTACGCACCAGCATCGATAGTGCAGCGACTATTTAATGTGCTGCCAGCTCATCTAAGAAACATATCAGGAGTGAACGTAGATGTGTTTAAGAATAAGCTCGATAAATACCTAAGATGCATCCCAGACCATTCAAGACTGGAAGATGCAAAATACACCGGAAGATGCATTAGCAACTCTCTGGTGGATGGATATACGAGGTGCCTCACACTGAGGGACCTGGGGAACCCAAACATAAAATAAGGCAATAAGGCAATTAGGCTCTCTCTCTCTCTCTCTCTGTCTCTCTCTCTCTCTCTCTCTCTCTCTCTCTATGTATATCTATATATATATATGTATATATATATATATATATATATATATATATATATATATGTGTGTGTATATATATATATATATATATATATATATATATATATATATGTGTGTGTATATATATATATATATAATGTATGTATTTATATATATATATAATGTATGTATTTATATATATATATATATATATATATATATATATATATATATATATATATATATATATATATATATGGGTATGTGTTACACTTCTGAATTAAATTCCTATTAACCTCACAAATGTTCTCAATAAAATATCAGGATTTTCTTCATAATAACGCTTTTTCCCGTTTTTAGTCTCTGTAACTATATAGTTAGTCAATAATAACTGCCTAATTATTTATAGCAACTGAATGAATTCGGATTCATAAGGAGCTTTAAGGAAGACGTATTTTCGTGAATAGATAGGGACACTCTCATTATTGGTTGTTGCTCGTAGATAAATAGGGAAGAATCTAACCTCCTTTTTACAGATATGATTTCAATAGAAATCTGGCCTTATGAACGTGCTCCTTGTATTGCCTTTTAAAAATCAATATTACTGTCACCTAGTTTTACGGAAGTTATGAAAATGCCATCCTTGTTAAGAAGATTAGATGTATACAGAATTTTTACCATATTTAGTATGATAATAGCATCACTGCCATGAAGATTAGTTATTTACATGATTTTCTCAATATTTTGCAAAATCTATTATATATTAAGTAACATGTTTTTTTTCACAAGTAGATAAATACTATTTAAATCATAGTGAACTTTGTTCTTAAAATAAGTTTTTTTTTATGGAATAGCAAAGAAGGACACTCAAAAATAAAACCATTGTTCTCTAGTCTTGGGTAGTGCCATAGCCTCTGTACCATGGTGTTCCACTCTCTTGATTTAGAGTTCTCTTGCTTGAGGGTACACTCGGGCACAGTTCTATCTAGTTTCTCTTCCTCTTGTTTTGTTAAAGTTTTTATAGTTTATATAGGAAATATTTATTTCTATGTTCTTGCTGTTCTTAAAATATTTTATTTTTCCTCGTTTCCTTTCCTCACTGGGCTATTTTCCCTATTGGAGCCCCTGGGCTATACCATGCTGCTTTTCCAACTAGGGTTGTAGTTAAGCATTTTATAATAATAATAATAATAACAATAATAATAATAATAATAATAATAATAATAATAATAATAATAGTAATAACAGAAAGAGGTCTTCATTTTATAAGAAAGCATGCCTTATGAATGAGACTATTTCCTTGGTCGCAGTGACCCAGCCATCTATAACACATTACTGCAAATCAAATCGACTCCAGTCAGCATCTTATCAGTTTCCAAGTCGCTGGACACAAATGTTCAAAGATGATGCGTTCTTCCCTGATGGCATTTTAAAAGAATGGAAGTCTACAATATAACTCATTATAGGAGTCCAGAGGTGAAAAAAAAAATAGATGAAATTGTTAAAAGTATCCTTTAATCTTAGCACATCGCTTTTAATTCAAATACTTATTAATTATTCACCTTTAAGGTCCTTCAGTGTTTTTATTATTATCATTAAAAACTTAATTAAAATTCATGCTACAATTGTTGTTATATAGTAAATAAAATAAAAGAGAAGCGACTCAAAACCGCAATATCATGACCTATTAAATTCAGCCTTATCTAGTTCACTGCAGGACAACAGCCTCAAACATGTCTTTATTCATGTCTGATGTTTGGTAACTTTTCATCACCACGCTGACTAGCACGGAATGGTGATGGTGGGAGACCTTTATCTGTATTTGTTAGGGTGTCTCTGACTAGTACAGATATCCTGATCATGGCGATAAACAATCCTTTTCCACAAGTTAAGCTATTCCCGCTCACAAAAGAATATACAGTATATATATACATATATATATATATATATATATATATATACATATATATATGTATATATATATATATATATATATATATATATATATATATGAATATATATATATATATACATACACATATATATATATATATATATATATATATATATATATATATATATATAAATGTATGTATATATATGTATATATATATATATGTGTATATATATATATATATATATATATATATATATATATATATATATATATATATATATATATATATATATATATATATATATATATATATATATATATATATATATATGTATATATATGTATGTATATATGTGTATATATATAAATGTAAATATATATATATATATATATATATATATATATATATATATATATATATATATATGTGTGTGTGTGTATATATATAAATGTGTATATATATATATATGTGTGTATATATATATATATATATATATATATATATATATATATATAGATATATAGATATATATATATATATATATATATATATATATATATATATATATATATATATATAAATTATACATATATTGTATATCCGTAATTCCCATGTGTTATTTTCCAAAATTCATCGTAGAAGGGATAGGGAATTGATTGCTGCAGTTTAACATGCTGTAGATATTGATGGTCGTTTGCAGTATGTTTACCTTTAAGTGACAGGTAACACACACACACACACACACACACACACACACACACACACACATATATATATATATATATATATATATATATATATATATATATATATATACTGTATGAGTTTTTGTGATCTACTTGTGCATGAGGACGTAAATATGTGCATTCTTTATGGGTGTGTCCATGCATTTGTTTGCTTGCTTGATAATCCGAAAAAAAAAAATATGAGGAAAATGTCAGAAAAGTAGTCCATATATTTATTCCATCCTGTCGTAATATCAGTGGAATTAGGTATCCACATAATTTATGTTATGGTCTACCTTCATATCGTGGTATTTAAAAGAAAGATACGACTAAATAAAGATTTAAACAAAAATATTTCCATGTTCCAATATTCCTGCAAAATGTATTGTTCCGCGCTCGGGTGTGTCATTACACTTCCGGTTATTATTGGAAGAAGACGAGAACAGGAAGAACCTCTCCTTGGTTACTACATTTTAGGTAATTAAAGGTTCCCACATTTTTACAAAGGTTTGTACCGTTATTTTAAATACAAGATCAGGCATATCAAATTATCTTTAGAGATATTTTGGAAAATTTACGGTTTCATCCATTATGGGAAATCTATTATAATAATATATTTCCCGAGTAAAGCAAGTCTTTTGTAGTATTTCTGTAAAATATTATCTGTCGCAAATGCCTAGTTCTTTATATATCGACGATCAAACTCACGCTACTCATGTCTTCCTCCCAGATATTTTCTAAGTCTGTTGTTATTGTTGACTGTGTCTTGTATTTGCTTAAATGAGCCTGTAACCACTATAATCCGCTGACAAACTAGTCCACTATGAAGTCTTACACGTTTGGCCAATCAGAGCGCCTGTCCACTATGACGTCATACATGTTTGGCCAATCACAGCGCGACAATACAACAGCGCGACAATACAATATCTTCCCAGGCATTTCATTTCGTTTTTAGACATGGAGACCATAGAAAGGGCGTCATCTCATGTTGCACAAGAAGTTGAAATTCCATTTTCTTGTCCTGACTGTTTCGTAACTTACAATGAATTTGTTGAAAAACTAGTGCATTTGTGCCAGAGACACAATTTAATTTTACAAAATCAAAATTGGCCTGCATGTCAAGGAACCTTCCCAACGGCTTCACGTTTTCCTCAAAGCAGCAACACATCTTGATGAACCAACAGTTTAAGGTAAGCTTCATTAATTTATAGAGTATATTATAATGGTGATAGTATAACGATGTATGCAGCAGTACCATCCCTTTGGATTTGGTTTGATGGATGTGTTAGGTAGTGGCTGTAAGGGGGGGGGGGGGGGTGGCCTCGCAGGGGTAGGCCTAGGTAGGGGTACAGGGCCCTAGGTTAGGTGTTTGTATTAGGTTCGGTAGTGTCCCAAAATTCACTGTGGCCTTAAGGGGGGGTCGCAGGGGGGGCGGAGCCCCCCCCCCGGTAGGCCTAGGTAGGGGTACAGGGCCCCTAGGTAGGGGTACAGAGCCCCTAGGCTAGGTTAGGTGGGTTTATTAGGTTCAGTAGTGCCCTGAAAATCACTGTGGCCTTAAGGGGGGGTCGCAGGGGGGGCGGAGCCCCACCGGTAGGGCTAGATAGGGGTATAGGGGGAGGGGTGGTGGAAGGATAAGTATTCATTTGTTGTAAATATCATTTGACACCCCCCCCACCCAAAACCCCGGTTCCCACCTGGTGTCCCCCATAATTGTTGGGATGAAGTAGGGTCTTTCTGCATTCTAGAACAACTTAGTAAATCTCCAAATCGGATGGTTTGCGGTCAAAATAAACGTTAAATTCGTTGGAACTACACTATTTCTGATGCAACAAATATATTTTTATTCCAGTTTCCCCATAATGGATGAAACTGTAAATTTACCGATATTTTAATATGAAAAATGGATAGATGATTAGTTTGTAATATTGGTTAGCCTATTTCGTTTTAAGTTGACAATTCTTGGCCAAGACATTTTAGCAATGGCGTGTTGCTCAGGTCAAAGTGCAATGTGTAATGGATATTTATTTATAGAACTTTGAAACAATTAGAAACCTCTGGTTCAACGGGGTTGTTTAATAATGCGTTTTCCGTTCTATCTCTTTTTTTTATTTCGAATTTTAAAACGAAATTGTGGCAAGTATTTTACCAAAATCTCAATTCTTCTTCGCCATGAAGGTTAATTAGTACACCATAATTGTAAAGGGGCAACTTTTCACTAGGTAAGGGTGGAAGACAGACTTTAGCTAGGTAAGCAGTCTTTCGAGGAAAGGGACACTTCACAATTAAACTATTGCCCTCTTGTCTTGGGTAGTGCCATTTATATTCCGGTGTCCTGGGTTTGAGTTGTTCTGCTTAAGGGTACGGCCAGTTACTATTTGGCATATATATATATATATATATATATATATATATATATATATATATATATATATATATATATATATATTGAATTAAGCGATATATTTTTTGATACATTAATGTCTGGATTCTATTAACGACCTCAGGATCAGAGCCCCAGGCGAAATCAGACAAAGACAAGAGCTTGTGACTGGCTGGGAATGTCTGGATTCTTTTAACGACCTCTTGATCAGAGGCCCAGGCGAAATCACACAAAGACAAGTGCTTGTGATCGGCCGGTCACAAGCTCTTGTCTTTGTGTGATTTAGCCTGGGGCTCTGATCCCGAGGTCGTTAAGAGAATACAGACGTTAATGTATCAAAAAATATATGGCTTATTTGAATATATATATATATATATATATATATATATATATATATATATATATATATATATATATATGTATATTAATAGTATACAACACCACGCTCTCCATTTACTTCAAAATAATGCAATCCTGCAGTTTTCATCTTCTTGCATAGTATTTAGGTGGTTATTTAAATTCTGGGAAAACAACAATTAACAAGATATGTTGAGGAAGGGGGAAGGGGTTATAAAAAGAAAATAGCTCGGTTTCCTCACTAAACGACTCGGAACTGACACGTCAACACAGTCAACCAAACAGGATTCGTGATGCCAGCGTACATAAACAGAAGTCCGTGATGTCAGCGTACATTTGATATACAGTATATTCAAAATATGCTTGGTTAAAATTGGATTAATTACTTAAAAGTGTCCATAAAATATACAATTTACAAATAGTAACACTTTTGAGTAATCACTCAATTTTTTATTAAGTATATTTTGAATATACAGTATATCAAATGTACGCTGGCATCACGAGCTTCTGTTTATGTACGCTGGCATCACGAATCCTTTTTCGTTGACTTTGTCGACATGTCAGTTCCAGGTAGTGTGGTGAGGAAACCGAGCTATTTTCCTTTTATAACCTCTTCCCTCTTCCTCAACATATCTTGCTAATTATTGCTTTCACAGAATTTAGATAACCACCTAATTACTGTGCAAGAAGATGGAAACTGCAGGATTGCATTATTTTGGAGTAAATGGAGAGCATGGTGTTGTATACTATTACCATATATATATATATATATATATATATATATATATATATATATATATATATATATATATATATATATATATATATATATATATATATATATGATACTTTAATTTCTAGCCAAATACATGAACCATATATTTCTTATACTACCAATCTTGTGCTGTATGCATTTCTGACCATGGGTATTTGGTTCAAACAACCCGTTGAGTTTTTGGACCCCCTTAAACACAATCATGGGGAATCCCAGTGGGATACCGGGGTTTCTGGGTGGGGAAATACTCAAAAACAGTGATTTTCAGCAATAAAAATTGTTAGAAATGCATAATTAGCACAAATCAAACAGTTGTATAGATATATGGTTCATGAAAGCAGCATCAAGTACCCTAATCTTCAGTTGTAAAGCGGGGTTTACACGGCCGAGCAGCTCGTCGAGCCCGGTTGTCGAACCTACTTGTAGAACGGCTCGAAGAGCTTTCAGACAGTACATCGAGCCTCAGTGTGCTTCGTGCTAAAACAACGTCAACATGTCTCTCGACCAGGAAGATTTGATAGCCATTGCTTTAGCAGTGGCACTAAGAAGGAAAAAAAAAAGATCAAAAGAGAGAAATTTTCATATACCAACTTGCTTGTTGCTTTAAAATTAGAGCCAGATGACTGGCGCAATTATTTGCGTATGGATGGAGACACGTACATTGATCTACTGAATCGTGTCAGCCCTTTCATTACTTATGAAAATACAACTATGACGAAGGCCATAACTCCACATGAAAGACTGAGTGTCCGCTATTCCTTTGTTTCTGGCTACTTTATTGGAATAGTCTTTTGATTTAACTTTCCATAAAGCTGGATGAGCTCGATATGCATGTATGAAATCAAGTAGGACTTCCTTCTCATTCTTGCTTTCATTAATGGCAGCCATTATTCATTTCTTTGGTGATGTTTCCTCTAGCAGGTTTGAATCACAACTACTGAGGTTCGATGCTCGACATCCGTTCACACGTTCACACCGCTCGTCAAGCAATGTAGCTCCGCCCACAAAAGTCAAGATGAGCCTGACTTTCATCGAGCCGCTCGACGAGCACGCTCGACAACCAAATAGCCCGTTTACACGCACGAACATCAATTCAAACACAGTGTTGTCGAGCCAGGCTCGACGAGCTGCTCGCCCGTGTAAACCCCGCTTAACACAAGATCACCAACTAGGCTAATATTCTCCACCTAACCTAATCTAGCTACACCCCTTCTGTGACCACTCTTAGAGGGCTGTATCTCAACATACCTCCTTAAACCTTAGTTTCCTTACTTACTAGTGGGGTACGGCCCCTTGTCCCCCACCCCCGTTCCCTTAGAATGCTGTATCATTACCTAAACTCTCTTTGACTGCCGTAACTTTACCTAACCTCCTTAGAATGCCGTAACCTTACATAACCCCCTTAGCTGCCGTAACCTTACATAACCCCCTTAGCTGCCGTAACCTTACATAACCCCCTTAGACTGCTGTAACCTTACCTAGCCTCTCTTGGCCTGCCGTAACCTTAGCTTACCAAAAGACGAAGTCTCAACCCTCTGTTTGCTTCCCAAATGACTTCACACATGGGGAAGTAACACTAAAACATATTTTATAAAACTAGCCTCATGATATTGTATTTTACTCGATGATAAATACCATTATTAAACAAGTATACTGCTTCTCTGATCTGGTAAGCAGTACATATTCCTGGATCAATATTAAAGTATCATTAAAAGGAATAATTACAGTGTTCATTATCTTATGTCTGGGAGGGCAAATGTTGATGGTCCACTGTAAATGGTCGGCGCACTGAGACTGTCCTCATATTTCATGGTGCCAGTTTAATTTTCAAGAAACTCCAATGCATCTCATAATTACCACTGTCTTACATACTTGTGGGCTATGGCCCCTTGTGACACCTCCCCATACATTGCCATAACTTATCTAACACCCTTTGGACTGCCGTATCCTTATCTAACCCCCCTTAGACTGTCGTATTCTTACCTAACCCCACTTTGACTGACATATCCTTACCTAACCCCCCTTAGACTGCCATATCCTTACCTAATCCCTATAGACTGCCATTTCCTTACCTAACCCCCATTAGACTGCTGTATCCTTACCTAACCCTTCTTAGACTGCCATATCTTTACCTAACCCCACTTAGACTGCTATATCCTTACCCAACACCCCCTGAGATTGCCGTATACGTACCTAACCCATCCTAGACTCCCGTATCCTTACAGAATTATCTTTTCTTAACCCACTTAGACTGCTGTATCCTTACCTAATCCCCCCTAGACTGCTGTATCGTTACCTAACCCCCCCCCCTAGACTGCTGTATCCTTACCTAACCCCCTTAAGCTGCCGTATCCTTACCTAACCCACATTAGACTGCTGTATCCTTACCTAACCCTACTTAGACTGCTGTATCCTTACCTAACCCCACTTAGACTGCTATATCTTTACCCTTTACCTAATCCCACTTAAACTGCTATATCCTTACCCAACACCTGCTTAGATTGCCATATCCTTACCTAACCCTCCTTAGACTCCCTTACCTTTACAGAAGTATCTTTACCTAACCCCCTTTAGACTGCTGTATCTTTAACTAACCCCCTTTATACTGCTGTATCCTTTAGCTTACCATATCCTTAGCTTACTGTAAGACTGTCTCAACCTTGTGTTTGCTTCCCAAATGAAACAGAATAGGGATTGTAGGGTGGTGGTGGTGGGTGGGTTGTAGCCCCACTGACAGGTAAGGGTATGTCATCTAAGATAGGATAGGTAGAGAATGTTAGGCTATCTGGTGATCGTGCGTGTTTCCCTTTCCAAATGTGATTTTTTAGTTACAAATGTTGATTATGGTACTTAATGCCAAATACATGAAACATATTTATCCAACTTTTGGTAAGCCATGGTGTTCAAGATGGAACTGAAGAGAAAATGGGGTGGAGATGGGTGTTATAAACCTACACCCTGGAATTTATGCATAAGTACTTATAAGCTGTTAATTGGTTAAAACAAAATAACAGAAAATACATCATTATAAAAACCATAAAGATCACCGAAGTGACTGAAGTCAATGCATATACAATTATTGTTCATCAGTCCCTTAAGGTAAACAATATGAGTTATGATGTTAATAAAGGTTTGTGGCGTATGGTAGGTCAAGTTAGGATATACATCCATACTTTGATCTAATCTACTACATTGTATGTCAAGTTGGAATATATCCTCAATCTAATTCTATCTGCACTATTGTAAGTCACATAAGATGGGGTGAGTCTACATTAGTACAACTAGGTATAGTCTTTTAAATCAGACAAATGGTTAGGTAGAACAAGGGAGTAAATCTTTGTTAAACAAATGAGGTAGCCCCATTTTGTTCTATAGAACAGGCATCATTGTGTAGTAATGCTTTGAAATGTTGCATTAAATCTCGTGTGTAGACCATGATTTTGGTTGTATATAACGTCATAATTAGGTTATGGAACGTCTTGTCAGGATGCACCCAACTAATTTGATTCAATTTGAATTTTCTTAGGTGTCACTAGGTGGGAGAGGAGTTCACTTTAGCTAGATATGGACTAGGCCATCCATATTCTCTGTGTATTCATATACTGTACATTGTAGTTTTCAATATTAAACTTACCCGATAATCATGTAGCTGTCAACTCCGTTGCCCGACAGAATTCTATGGAGGGATACGCCAGCTATCACAATACTAGAAGGGGGTGTACTTACCAGCGCCACCTGTGGCCAGGTACTCAATCATTTGTTGTTGACACCTCCTCAATTATTCCTCTGTCGTGCTTCCGGCTAGACGTTCTGGGATACGCTCATGGTCTTCGAGTCTATTCATGGATATTTGGTGAAGTATTCTCTTAGATTAACGGCTGTCGCATACTGGAATCCTCTTTATATTAGCTAGATAGCTTTTATATAAATACTGATTAACGGTTAATGAATTTTTGCTTGTTTTTTGGATCACCCTTTGACTTACTCTTTGAAACAAGATGTCTGACGTTTCGCAAGCTCCCTCCCATAGACGATGTAGGTCTTGCAATAGGCGTATTCCGAAGGCCTCGGTAGATCCTCACACCGCTTGTTCTGACTGTAGGGACAGGCCCTGTCTATTAGAAAATCGGTGTGAGGAGTGCGCCGGACTTTCGGAATTGGATTTTGTACGTCTTTTAAAATATTCATCTAAGTTAGAGAGAACTAGAGTTAGGAGAAGTTCTTCTCACTCTTCTATGTTTTCCTCACCTCATGATCCCCTACCTTTTCCTACCCCTGTAGTGGCTACCCCCGAACCTACTGTGTGCCCTCCGCCTGATATGTCAACTGTTTTGCGTGCTATTCAGGCTTTAGGAGATAAAGTAGAATCAGTGGTAAGTGACCATAAGTCTCTGATGGCCGAGGTTAAAGAACTGAAGGTCAAGAGTGCAGTGGGTGGAAATAGTGCCAGTGCTGTGACGAGTGCTAGTGTCTGTGCAGTGCCAAGTGCTAGTGGTGCCAGTGTGGTGCGTGAGGATTTTTCTGTGCGAGCCAGTCGTCCTCCCAGTCCGGGACCTCTTGCAAGCTCCCATGCCCAGGGGAGAAGCAATGTCGAAGGGCTTAAGGGTTCGACAGGCCTTGTTAGGCGCACAGAATTATCCTCGGTGGTTGCGGGCGTGTCTTCCTTAGACCGTCACTCCCACCTGCAGACGATTGAGCCCGTCTTCTCGTCCGCTGATCTTCATGCAGGGAAGAAACGTTGGTCTCAGGTCTCGAGACCGCTTAAACGTAGAGTTCAGTCAGCGAGTGCTCAGCCAGGTTGTAGTCATTGGCTCAGCTCCGACTCGCCTCAGTCATCGGTCGACTGTACTCCGCCCAAGAGGAGTAAGGTTCTGCCTATACAGACCCCGACTGTGACTTTACCTCAGTCTGTTATCGTTTCTGCCGACCCCAAGTGGACCCTGCTTCAGTCCATGCAAGCTCAGCTTTCGGACTTGATGCGTGAGTGTCGGGCTGAGAGTGTTGCACCTCCTCCTCCGCCTACACTCCCTCCACCTGTTCTCGCACCGCCTGTGCTCGCCCAGCCTGCACCTGCTCCGCCTGTGCTCGCCCAGCCTGCACCTGCTCCGCCTGGTCGCAGCACCATCTGCCAGGCGTACGATGTTGAGCCACTTTCGGAGTTTGCTGTTCACAGTGTTGTTCAGCCTCAGCCTTCTTTAAGGCAACCCTTGCTTTGGGATCAGGAGAGTTATTCCACTCTTCCTCCTCCTCCCCTTGCTGCTCCACCAGTGGTGCAACTCTCGGTTGGGGTACAACAACCTCTCCCCTCCGTGAGTCTGTCTGCTCAACCATCGCTGCAGCGAGCTCAACCCTCATCTAGGCAAGCTCCTCTACACCATGGACTTGCGCCTCAGGAGCCTCAGCTTGCGAGAACTTTACCTTGTTCTGCGCAGCCTCAACCTTCTCATGCTCCACTCTTCTCACAGGAACAGGAACGGACTACTCCGCCTCCGTCCTCCGCTCAGCTTGTGCAATCCTTGGGTTCAACTCTTGCTAAGAGTCAACCTCCTTCACCCATGCTCCTGCCTTCTGCTCCGTCTGTTGTTCAGCCTATGCAGTCTGAGCCTCAGGTTTTCCCTCAAGATGAGGAAACCTCTGTTACTGTTCCTACCCGTTCTGACTCTGCGGTTCAGCATTCTGGTCCTATTGCTTCGCTACCCTCTGCTGATGAAGTGTCGGATGATGAGGAGGCACACCTTGATCCCTCATCAGACGTGGAGGAGTCTAAGCTTTCTCCATTGTCTTTTGATTTTCGAAAGGTCCTGGCTCTACTCAGGGAGCTTTACCCTGACCACTTCGTCTCTGCTGTTCCCCGCTCTCCTCCATCTGAGTTTTCGCTAGGCGTACAACAAGCTAAGTCGAACTATACTAAGCTTGTCCTAGCTAGATCCTCCAAGAGGGCTTTAAGGATCTTAGGGGAGTGGCTTCAGTCTAAACAACACCTGGGCAAGACTTCCTTCATGTTCCCTCCAACGAAGCTCGCTTCGAAAGGTTGCGTTTGGTATGCCACAGGGGAAGCACCAGGCTTGGGAGTACCTGCCTCTGCCCAGGCTGACTTCTCAAGTCTGGTGGACTCGCCTAGGAGGACTGCGATGAGACGCTCGAAGGTTTGTTGGACCTTCTCAGACCTGGATCATCTTCTGAAAGGGTTGTTCAGAGCTTTCGAAATGTTCAACTTTCTCGACTGGTGCCTGGGAGCCCTCAGCAAGAAAACATCTCCTGCGGACAAAGACTCTGCCATGCTAATTATGTCCTGCATGGATAAGGCTATCAGGGATGGATCGGGTGAGCTAGCGTCGTTATTTGTATCAGGGGTGTTGAAGAAAAGGGAACAACTGTGTACCTTCCTCTCAGCCAGCATTACACCGTGCCAGCGGTCACAGCTCCTTTTTGCTCCACTCTCAAAGTTCCTCTTTCCCGAGGAGCTAGTTAAGGACTTGTCGGCTGCCCTGATACAGAAGGACACGCACGATCTTGTAGCCTCATCGGCTCGTAAGTCTAAGGTTACCACCTCTGTCCCCAAGACTTATCGCTCCCCAGTGGCTGATACCCCGGCCACTAGGTTCATACCGCCCTTTCGTGGTAGAGCCCCCAGCCGAGGAAGCTCCCGTCCAGACTCTCACAGGGGCAAGTCTAGGAAAGGACCCAGGACATCTAAGGGAAAGCACTGACTCTCAGATTCTCCAGACAACAGTAGGAGCCAGACTCAAGATCTTCTGGCAAGCCTGGGAGAAGAGAGGTGCAGACGCACAGTCTGTCAGTTGGCTGAGGTACGGTTACAGGATTCCATTCTGCCTCAAACCGCCTCTGACCACATCGCCCATCAACCTCTCTCCCAACTACAAAGAAGAGGACAAGAGGCTAGCATTGCAACAGGAGGTGTCGCTACTTGTGCAGAAGAAGGCAGTGGTTATAGTCCGGGACCATCAATCCCCGGGCTTCTACAACCGTCTCTTTCTTGTAGCCAAAAAGACAGGAGGTTGGAGACCGGTGCTGGACGTCAGCTCTCTCAACGAGTATGTCACCAAGCAGACGTTCACAATGGAGACAACCAAGTCGGTCTTAGCAGCGGTCAGACAGGAGGACTGGATGGTCTCGTTGGACTTGAAAGATGCATACTTTCACGTTCCCATTCATCCAGACTCCCAACCTTTCCTGAGATTCGTTTTCGGAAAGGTTGTCTATCAGTTCCAAGCCCTGTGTTTTGGCCTAAGCACAGCTCCTATGGTCTTTACTCATCTGATGAGGAATGTAGCGAAATTCCTGCACTTATCGAACATCAGAGCCTCCCTCTACCTAGACGACTGGCTGTTGAGAGCCTCCACGAGTCGTCGTTGTCTGGAGAACCTCTCTTGGACTTTAGATCTAATCAGAGACCTAGGTCTATTAGTCAATATAGAGAAATCTCAACTCATTCCCTCCCAATCCATTGTGTACCTGGGAATGGAGATTCAGAGTCGGGATTTTCGGGCTTTTCCATCGGCCCCCAGGATAAACCAAGCCCTAGAGTGCATCATGAGCATGCTGAAGAGGAGCAATTGCTCAGTGAGACAGTGGATGAGTCTCACAGGGACCCTCTCATCTCTGGCCCTGTTTGTCGAGCTAGGGAGACTCCACCTCCGCCCTCTTCAATTCCATCTTGCAGCTCATTGGGACAAGGGCTCGACTCTAGAAGCAGTCTCTATCCCTATCAACCAAGAGATGAAGACCACTCTCCGGTGGTGGAAGCACAATCTCCTTCTCAAGGAGGGTCTATCATTGGCCATCCAGACCCCCCATCTTCATCTCTTCTCGGATGCATCGGACTCGGGCTGGGGTGCGACCTTGGACGGACGGGAATGCTCAGGAGTATGGAACAAGGAACAAGGATTACTCCACATCAACTGCAAGGAACTGTTAGCAGTTCATCTTGCCCTGTTGAACTTCAAGTCCCTCCTGCTAGGCAAAGTGGTGGAGGTGAATTCAGACAACACCACAGCCTTGGCTTACATCTCCAAGCAAGGAGGGACCCATTCGAGGAGCCTTTACGAGACCGCAAGGGACCTCCTCATTTGGTCAAGAGGTCTAAACCTCACACTGGTCACGAGGTTCATCCAGGGCGATATGAATGTTTCAGCGGATCGCCTCAGCAGAAGGAATCAGGTCATTCCCACGGAATGGACCCTCCACAAGAGTGTGTGCAGCAGACTTTGGACCTTGTGGGGTCAACCTACCATAGATCTGTTTGCCACCTCCATCACCAAGAGACTTCCGCTTTATTGTTCCCCTGTTCCAGACCCTGCAGCGGTTCATGTGGATGCTTTTCTTCTGAACTGGTCCCATCTCGACCTGTACGCATTCCCTCCGTTCAAGATTATAAACAAAGTTCTGCAGAAATTCGTCTCGCACGAAGGGACACGGCTGACGCTGGTTGCTCCCCTTTGGCCTGCAAGAGAATGGTACACAGAGGTACTTCAATGGCTAGTCGACTTCCCCAGGACTCTACCTCTAAGAGTGGACCTTCTACGTCAACCACACGTAGACAGGTTGCACCCAAACCTCCACGCTCTTCGACTGACTGCCTTCAGACTGTCGAAAGATTCGCTAGAGCTAGAGGCTTTTCGAAGGAGGCAGCCAGTGCGATTGCCAGAGCTAGAAGAATTTCCACTCGTAGAGTCTACCAGTCTAAGTGGGAGGTCTTCCGAAGCTGGTGTAGAGCCAATTCAATATCCTCTACCAATACCTCTGTGATCCAAATAGCTGACTTCCTTCTTCATCTTAGGAATGAGAGATCCCTTTCAACACCTACGATTAAAGGGTATAGGAGCATGTTGGCCTCAGTCCTCCGCCACAGGGGTTTGGACCTGTCTTCCAACAAGGACCTTCAAGACATTCTCAAGTCTTTTGAGACGTCTAAAGAACGTCGTCTTTCCACTCCAGGCTGGAATCTAGACGTAGTCTTAAGGTTCCTTATGACATCTAGGTTCGAACCTCTCCAGTCAGCTTCCTTCAAGGATCTTACCCTCAAGACTGCTTTTCTCGTTTGCCTTGCAACAGCTAAGAGAGTCAGTGAGGTTCATGCCTTCAGCAAGAACATTGGTTTCACAACCGAATCAGCTA
The DNA here is from genome assembly GCF_036898095.1 of Palaemon carinicauda. NCBI lineage: Eukaryota > Metazoa > Arthropoda > Malacostraca > Decapoda > Palaemonidae > Palaemon > Palaemon carinicauda. Next base: position 129,849 of record NW_027171872.1, read on the forward strand.
CATGTTCTTTTCAGCTTGGATTCCTAGCAAAGAACGAGCTTCCTTCACGTCCTTGGCCTAGATCGTTCGAAATACCTAGCCTCTCCAACATGGTAGGTAACGAACTAGAGAGAGTTCTTTGCCCTGTCAGAGCTCTCAAATATTATCTGAAGAGGTCTAAACCTATTCGAGGACAGTCAGAAGCCTTATGGTGTGCCATCAAGAAACCCTCGAGACCCATGTCCAAGAATGGGCTTTCGTACTATATAAGGCTTCTGATCAGAGAAGCACATTCTCACTTAAAGGAGGAAGACCTTGCATTGCTGAAGGTAAGGACCCACGAAGTAAGAGCTGTAGCTACTTCGTTGGCCTTTAATAAAAACCGTTCTCTGCAGAGCATTATGGATGCAACCTATTGGAGGAGCAAGTCAGTGTTTGCATCATTTTATCTGAAAGATGTCCAGTCTCTTTACGAGAACTGCTACACCCTGGGACCATTCGTAGCAGCGAGTGCAGTAGTAGGTGAGGGCTCAGCCACTACATTCCCTTAATCCCATAACCTTTTTAACCTTTCTCTTGAATACTTTTATTGTTTTTATGGTTGTTACGGTAGGCTAAGAAGCCTTCCGCATCCTTGGATTTGGCGGGTGGTCTATTCATTCTTGAGAAGCGCCTGGGTTAAAGGTTTGGTAGAGGTCCTTTAGTAGGGTTGCAACCCCTTGTACTTTGGCACCTTTGGGTTGATTCAGCCTCCAAGAGGAACGCTGCGCTCAGTAAGGAAGACGAACTTTAAATAAAAGGCAGAGTAACGGTTCTATTCGACTTCCTTACCAGGTACTTATTATTTCATTGTTATTTGAGATAACTGTTATATGAAATTTGGGATACTTAGCTATCCTTTAATCATGTACACTGGTTTTCACCCACCTCCCTGGGTGTGAATCAGCTACATGATTATCGGGTAAGTTTAATATTGAAAAATGTTATTTTTATTAATAAAATAAATTTTTGAATATACTTACCCGATAATCATGATTTAATCGACCCTCCCTTTCCTCCCCAGAGAGAACCAGTGGACCGAGGAATAATTGAGGAGGTGTCAACAACAAATGATTGAGTACCTGGCCACAGGTGGCGCTGGTAAGTACACCCCCTTCTAGTATTGTGATAGCTGGCGTATCCCTCCATAGAATTCTGTCGGGCAACGGAGTTGACAGCTACATGATTATCGGGTAAGTATATTCAAAAATTTATTTTATTAATAAAAATAACATATTTTTGGAGTAATATTACATACTGAAATGAGCAATGAGTTTTCATATTGAGGTTAAAATAAAACTTAAGGACCTGTCCTTTTCCTTATTAGTGTATTGCATAAATTTTGTGCTTAGTCCGACCCTACCCGTCCATAATCTGGAAGCTGTGATGTAGCCTATACCTAACCTTTAATTGAGTGGTTTAGGGGTACCTAAAAGATATCATGCCTATTTTGCAGTGCCAAACAATTTTTCCTGGATTTGAGTGCAGTGTTGCTGTCTTCCAGTAACTCCTTTCTTAACGCACCAAAGTGTTCATTTGTTCCGTAACTGGAATACAAACCACGCTATTTATTAGGGGTTATACTTTGGGCGGAGCTGAAACAATGAGCCATTAAAATTTAGCAAGGGTTAACTACCCACACCGCTAGTTAACGGGGGTAAGGGGGAGGTAGCTTGCTGCCACTCCCGTTCACACACCTGTGATTTGGTTTCTTTACTTTTGGGTTGGATGGAGAGCGGTTGCTTCCGCTCTCCCTCCTCGCCTATTCTGGACTGCCATTAATTTTCTTTTAACTTACTTTTCTTATACATGTATATATGAAAACATTCTTAATGTTTATGTGTATGTGTATAGAAATGTGATAAGTTTCCTTTTCAGTGTTTGTGCTGCGCGTGTGATACATATACGACAGCGACATTTGCGTACTTTTAAACCTAAGACTTGTCCTGTAGTTATATATATAGCTATACGTCCCTGACGTCCGGCAGAAATTTCAAAACTCGCTGCAATCGCAGATTGGGTAGCCAGGTGTACCACCTGCACGCCCCTAGCGAGGTATCCGGAACCATAACTTTGATTCCTCAGATCGGCAACATCATTGGATTTTTCACTCGCTGTAACCTGTATAATTGCAGTCATCTTAGTGATGTACAATTTACTGTTGGCTTTCGCTAGTTTGGTTTTATTCTAACAGTAGTGGTTGGGTTATGATCGATTTGTTCATGAATTGAAATGAGTAGGATTAGGAGTTTTTTCCATCTACTGAAAAAATAACGAACCTACTCTTTAAAACATGATGAAGGTAGGTAAGCACTTCGTCAACTCTATGATGCCACAATCATATGATGTAATCTACGTAGCTATGTAGTATGACTTGCATTTTCTTCTCTCTTTCGATACAGAGAATGGAAAGTAAATCTCTCCTTACAAACTAGTAGTAGTTAAGTTTTTTATATAAAGGAATATATTATTTTTGAAATATATTTGTCCTATTAGAGTTCTTTATTTAGATAAATGATCTATTTTCTGAGTTTAAATAAACTAGCATACAGTTAAAGTTACACTACCCAGTTCTCAGTCAATCGATACAGTATCACAAATTACTTTGTATCGTTATTTGTGAAAAGTGAAATTCTACTTAACAACCAAAGTATTCAAGTTCTTATTTTACAAAAGTAATATATTATTTTTAAGAATATATTTGTCCTTTGTTCCGTAACCGAAATACAAACCACGCTATTTACATTGGGTTTACCTTTTAGCGTAGCTGAAATGGCGAGCCATTAGAATTTAACGAGGGTGTATTACCCCCGCGCTAGTTAGCGGGGGGGAGGGGGGGTTAGGGGAGTGGTAGCTAGCTACCCCCCCCCCCCTCACACACCGATGAATTGCTTCACTTTCACTTTTGGCTCGGACATGGACAGACGTCTCTGTCTTTGTCCTTGCTTGGCAGCCATTGTTTGTTTTGTCTTTACTTAATCACTTGCTTTTCTTTTACTCAATATATATGTAAACATTTTCTCATGTTTATGTATATATTTGAGTATAGAAATCAGTAAGTTTTCTTTTCAGAGTTTGTGCTTGTGTGTGTAGTGTACGATATCTCCGTGGAGCCCTCGACAGTTAGGCCACCATGGTGTAATTTCATGGGTCGCGATCGAGTTTGACTTTGGTCTTTCTCTCTCTCTCTCTCTTGAGGTCGTTCACCCTTTTACTACGTTACTACGCCTTTTGTAGCTTCCTTCCTGTGTGGGGGGGTTGCTATGCCGTACGTTTTGTCTTAATTAGTTTATGAATCTAATTGTATTTGTTGATTTTTCAGGTTTGTAGAACGATTCCTCTCGGGGTTTTTGTTCTTTCTTTAGTTTTCATTTATTTTTAAATTACATAATTACATAGTTACATAAATATAATTGTTATAATTCTGTATTGGTTACAGCTCTCCTTCCGCGAGTGTAAGTGGTTGTGAGGGCACGTGCCTGTTGTGTAATTCTTGTTCCTTTCCCTCGGGATTCCTCTTCGGAGCCTTCCTGGGGGAATGAATGTGTTCTAATGATTTTAATTTTATTTTTTTTTACAGTTACCAATCTAGTTCGTTTCTGTAATGTGACAACGGTGTGAGCTGTCTTGTTGAGGCCTGGGGATTCGGCTGTTGCTGCCTCCCCTATGGATCTTCGTCAGGGGCGTGTCTAATTCTTCTGGAAGTACTCCCGTGATGATTGACAGCTCTCCAGTTAATTTTAGAACTCTCAGGAGGCTCGCCTCCTTGGGTGAGTAACTTTCCATCCGAGGGAAGTTTTTCCTGTCCAGGCTTGAGTTTTTCCCCTTTTGGGGGGTTCTTCTCATGCCTTTTTTTGTGCGACTATTCTCTTGGTGCTGACCGGTCGCACCTGCAGTTTCGCTCAAGGGGCTGGGCAACTGCAGGAGCCCCTCTTCGGAGGATTGCTCCTTTTAGGTCACTGGCTGACCAGTCTCTTCTACGAAGTGTTTCTCTTTCGTTCGCGAGAGAGTACACTCATAGAGACTCCTCTTCGGAGGATTCTTCTGCTGTTGTTGCTGTTGGCCTCCTTCGCCGTAAGGCTCACCGTCCGCCTCGTCGTAAGGGCCTCCCATCTCTCTATAAGGGTGCTAAGAGGCGCCTTTTTGAATCTCCGTATGCAGCCTACAACTCCTTCTTCTTGATCTTCCGCCCCTGGTGCAGATGGACAGCAGTCTGACCTCGTCTTCCGACGGGCAACGGTCTTCCCGACGGTCAACGGTCTTCCGACGGACATCAGTCTCCCGACGGACAGACAACGGTCTTCCGACGGACATCAGTCTCCCGACGGACAGACAACGGTCTTCCGACGGACATCAGTCTCCCGACGGACAACGATCCCTTCGGGGCAAAGGGTTGCCTCCCAGAGGGGTTCTTCCCTTGCGTGTCAGGGTTCCCCTGTGCGCCCTTGTGCTGTGTTCTCTCCTGTTCAGTGTTAGCGCACAGGCGCTCTCCTGCTCAGTGTTAGCGCACAGGCGCTCTCCTGCTCATCAGCGCTTTCCTGATCGCTAGCGCTCTCCTGTTCGCCAGCGCTCTCCTGTTCGTCAGCGCTCTCATGATGATCATCTCTGCTGTTCCTGTTGGTTCCTGTTACGCGCCCTGTGCGCCCACGTTCGCCCTCGCAATCTAGAACTTCGGTTCAGGTCTTGGACGAGGACTCTTCTTCTACGCACAGGCTTCCACGCGTTGCCTTCTGCTCGCCAGCGATCACCAGCTCGCCAGCGACCATAGACACGTCAACGTTCACCTGCTCGTCAGCGATCTCCTACGCGTCTATGATCGCCATCGATCTGCCACGCGTGTCAGTTCCCCTGGACACCATCAGTAGCGATCTAGCGCTCGCCTGCTGTGGACCACGATCTCCGGTACCTGAGTATTGCAGTAGATCTTCCTCCTGCTCGCCAGCGCTCACCTTTACTTCTGTCCTTCTGTGCGCCAGCTTTATTCAATCGCCAGCGCACATCTGCGCGCCCTTTTCTGCCACGCACCAATGGGCGCCAACGGTTTTCTGACAGTCTAGGATCGCCTGATTAACAGCTTGCTTCAGCGCTCACCTTCCTGATGCACCTGCGCGCTAACCATCACTAGTCTCTCTCACGTTGGCAATCGCCTGTGCGCCCGCGCGATTCTTCACCTGCTCGCTAGCGTTTTGTTACCGCACCTCCGCGCTCGCCAACGCGCCGTTGCTTGCCGACGCGCCATCGCTTGCCAACGCACCTTCACTCGCCTACGGGCCATCGCTCGCCAGAACGCGCCATCGCTCGTCAACGCGCCATCGCCCGCCTACGCGCCATCGCCCGCCTACGCGTCATAGGTCTCCCGACCGCCTGCGCTCACCCGCGCGCCTGCGCTCACCCGCGCGCCTGCTTGCCTGCGCGTCCACACGCCCGCTTGCCTGCGCGTCCGCACGCCCACGTGCCCGCACGCCCGCGCGACCGCACGCCCACGTGCCCGCGCGACCGCACGCCCACGTGCCCGCGCGACCGCACGCCCACGTGCCCGCGCGACCGCCCGCCCACGTGCCCGCGCGACCGCCCGCCCTCGTGCCCGCGCGACCGCACGCCCACGTGCCCGCGCGACCGCACGCCCACGTGCCCGCGCGACCGCACGCCTACGCGCCTGCACGCCTACGCTCATGCGCGACCGCGCACATGCTCTCCAATGTACGCTCGCGCGCGAACCGACGGTATTCCGTCGCGCAGACGGCGGTCCAACGGCGTTCCGCCGGGTGGCCCGGCGGCGCTCCGCCGGGTGGCCCGGCGGCGCTCCGCAGGGCGGACCGGCGGCGTTCCGTCGCGCGAACGTCGGCTTAATTCTTACAGGGTCGCGCGTGAAAGGAGGGCGCGAAGCTGGGAAATCGCGCGCGCGCACCCGCGTAAGCGGGGGCGGGGGCGCGATGGCGCGCAGGGGGATGGTAAGGAGCGATGGCGTGGTGGCGCGCTGGCGACAGAGCGGGAGCGTGGGCGGGGGGGGGGGGCGTACGGCAGCTTGAGCGGGAACACGCTTGCGAGAGCGCGTAAGCGATGGTGTAGGCGTGCGGGGATCAGGAGCTGGAACAGGAGGAGGCCGAATGCGCAGGCGCGCAGCGACCTGGTGCGGCCCCGGAGGGCGCAAGGTAACGGGAGCGCCCGAGCGCGTGTCCAGGAGAACCGGCCGAGGGCGCGATAGAGCGGGAACAGGGTCGTGAGCGACCTGGGGGCGAGAGGTTTGGCGACGGTCTGGTTGGACCGGTTTACTCGCCTGTGTAAGCGCTAGTTGTGCTGGCGATCGTGGGCGCGCATAGCGCGCATCAGGAACAGGTCGCACCGGGGTTCGCTGCTTTGGAGGTCGCGTGATGCAAGCCACGTGAGGGCGCTCTGGAGTTAGTTGAGCAACCATCGCTGTCTTAAAGACAGGCACGGGGCGTGTAGCAGGAACAGGGCGCGATTTTGGCGCGTCGGGCGTGATCGTATCTGCAGTAGATTAGTGAGGTTCCAGAGGTGGCTGTGAGCGCCCGTGAGCTAGCTTGGCAACCTCTGGGTCGACGAGCTGAGTCGTCGCGACGCGTGGACGCGTTGGTGCTGGAACAGGAACTGCGCGCGGGCACTTATCGCGAACCTCTCTCGTATCGCGACCCTCCCTTGTATCGCGAACCTCCCTTGGTGGGCGCGATGGGACCAAAGCGACACGTGGGCGTGTTGGAGTGCGCTGGAGCTGAAATCGCGCGGTGACGCGTATCGCGTCTATCCCCCGTAGGGCGCGACAAGTCCACAGGAACCTGAGGGCGCCTGTGCGCCAACTCAGGAGCCTCCTGGATCGCGCGCGATGAAACAGGAACAGGGGGGCGGCGAGGTGCCGGAGGGCACGTGTGCGCAGGAGGCCTCTGGGGCACCGGTGGACGCGTAGGCGCCATATCAGGAACTGGCCGCGAGCGCGCAGGTGAGCGCGGCGGCACTATATCGGGAGCAAGGCGTGTCTGCGCAGTTGGGCGCTTGCGCGCTACTTCTGGAACTGCTGGAGGGCGACGGGGCGCCGATGGGTGTGGGCGCGTAGGGGAACCCTGGCGTACAACAGGAACAGCGGCGCGAACGCCTAAGGGTGAGCGCCGAGGCGCTTTGTCAGGAACGTCAGGAACAACAGCAGCAGGAGGGTGCGCAGGCGAAGCCTTACGCTTAGGGGCAAGAGGCGCAGTTTCGCGCTCAAGTCCCTGAGACCCCGAAGGGCCCGGAGATTGCGCAGTGGCAGTCTCAGGTGGCGCGTAAAGCGCGTCAGCAGCTTTAGATGTCGAAGGTCTGGGTGACAGCTCACCTTGTCCCGAAGGACGACCATCCTCCGAAGTGGAACACGAACGATCCCTGGAGAGGTCAAGGTTGGTAGCAGGCAGGTCAGGAGAGCGGCGAGTCGTCTCCTCCGCAGAGGACTGTGGTGACGACGAGCCAAAGAGACGCCTCCTGACCCCTTTAAAGGGGGAAGGAAGGCCTCTACGGCGAAGGGGAGGACAAGCCTTCCGCCTTATACGCCCACGAGGGGCCGTGGGATCAGCAGGCTGACCATCAATGGGCCTCCGAAGAGGCGTCTCTACCAGAGAACTCCCCCGAGAGAGGGTCTCAACGGAAGGAGAGACCATGGGACTAAGCTCTTCCCTCGAAGTATGTTCGGAGGGGGACACAGAGCCTTCTGCTACCGCAGCCACAGGAACGGAAGTTTGGCCAGACCCACGCGATGTTTCCGACACAACAACGTCAACCACAGACAGAGGATCTATCTCCGCTGAGGTTGACGATTGTTCGGCAGCCGCACCCCGTTTGATCGTGTCAAACAGGGCTTCCTTGGAGGGCGAACCCTGTAGCCCCAAGGAAGCCCAAAGCTGAAAAAGATCATTGTTAGAAACAAACACCTCCTCCGAGGGGGGAGGGGCAGCCGCCTCGCTATGGGAGGCAACGACCTCTCCCTCACCACGGGATCGGTTAATGACATCAACAACATTACGGTCTACGCTACCACTCGCCGGCCTCTAGGAAGAGGCCGCGCGAGCGGGAGCTTCGGAGGAGGAATGGGCAGCGGAAGACGACGACTTGGGATTTTCTCTCTTCCGAGAAGCCTCGGAAGGAGAAAGATCCCTTTTAGCCTTCTTCTTACGTCGCCGGGCAAACCTCTCCCACTGGGAGGTAGACCACTCCCTACACTCAATGCACAAATTAGAACTATCACACCGTTGGCCCCTACACTGGGGCATAAGGAGTGAGGATCCGTTTCCACGGCCGACATAAAGGTCCCACAAGGGCGGCCGGGAAGTCCAGGGCACGTACGCATAAGGAGAAATAGAGGCCAACTTCATACACTTACTGAAAAGAAAAAGCAAACAAAAATTATGGCAGTCAACAAAGAGGAGAGCGCTGACAGGTCTGTCGTCTCTCCGAGCCAAAAGTAAAGTGAGCTAATCACCGGTGTGTGTGTGAGGGGCGAGGGGTAGCTAGCGGTGGGGTAGGAAACCCTTGTTAAAACTTTATGGCTCGTCATTGGCTGCGCCGAAGTAATTACCCCATGTAAATAGCGTGGTTTGTATTCAGTTACGGAACAAATCTGTTTTCCCAAATGTGAAAAAAAAGAGACAGTCGCTAGCTCTCCCAGAGGAGGTTGGCAAGTTGTCTAGCATACTCTAGGAGGAGGCAGAAGTAGTTTGGTGGAGAACAAGGCTGAGATAGCTTTGCCTGTGTGCTGATGTACAACAGAAAAAAACAGGTAAGGGTAGGAATCCAAGAGGAAAGGTTCCGAGGGGACTGGCCTCACAAAACTCCAGAGCTTTAATGACAATGGTGAGATGTGGTGGGTGTAAGGAGTCGGCAGGCATTACCATATGTGCCAATGATCCCAAAGGGGCTTAACCTATAAGACTTGTCGATGGGAGAGGCAGTTACTGTAAGCGGTTGGTAAGCATCACCATCTGCGGCAATTACCCAGTAGGGATACTTCTCATGAGGCTTCTTGTATCAGGGGCCACAACAGTAGTGGTGGCGACCACAAGCATTGGCAGGCCTCACTATCTGTGACAATAGACCCAATGAGTTATAGACTACAAGACTCATCGATGGGAGAGGCAGCAACAGCATGCAGTTAGCAGGCATCATCACCATATGCAGCAATGACCTCGAAGGACTATTGCTCACGATACCTTTTGTACCATGAGGGCGTGATGGTAGAGCCAGTGATGCTTTACCATCTACGGCAATAACCCCAAAGGGTTATAGCTCACAAGACTCGTCAATGGGAGAGCCAGCGACTGTAAGTGACCAGCAGGCATCACCATCTGCGACAATACCCCTAAAGAGATAATGTTCATTAGACTGGCAGCGTGAAACATTACCTTGGTCAGGTTCCTCAGGGTTTCCTCGAGAATATTGCCTGACTGGTAACCCCTAGGGGGAGCCAGTCTGTAATGGCTCTCATTCCTACGTCGTGAGCAGATGGGGAAAGTTCTACACCTAAGGGCACGAGAACTCTATCAATGAATTACCTTCATCATCTCAGAGGGGGGGGGGGAGACCACCAGTAATCCTTTGGGAAATTGGTGTGTGCTTCCACTGTGCCTTAACTGTAGCACCCTTGCAAGATATCCCTTAAACAGGGAGACCCAAACAGCCCAAGGAAGGCAGGAGTTGCTGCAGGCATAAACAAGAGAGGCTCTCTCCATGGAGGGTGCCAATGCTTCACTAAGGGAAGCAACGGTCCCCACACTTGAGAGTAGTTCTGGGGTCAGTTGGTCATCCTTCTACTCGTTCGTTCTCCGGAGTAGAATGAGCAAGTAGAGAAAATGTAGAGGGAATGACACAAAAAACATAAGCCCACCAAACCTCCATTGGGAGTATGACCACTCCCCCCAAAAATTAAAGTAATTTCTTAAGGGTTGATGGGAGAGAGAGACAGACAGACAGAACGTCTCTTCTTTCCCATGCCAAAATAAAAAGTGGTAGCTTTTCATCAGTGGGTGTTTGAGCGGGGTGGCTAGTTATCTCAGCTACCCCACCTGCACAAATTAGTAGTGGGCGGTTTTACCTTACTAAAAACTCTTTTGGGTAGTTTTAGCTTTATCTGAAATAATCTCCAATGTAAAAAGAGAAAAGGTTTGTATATAGTGCCAAAAGTAAACAATATTAACCTTTGGAGACATTGCTGTTCAAAGTTTTATTGAATGATATAAAAACAAGCAAAGAAAACACCTGTACATACCCATATCTAATGGTAAATTCTTATTTGCCATGATATGGAAATACCATGCTATTACAATTCTAACTATCTACTGAATACATTTAAGCAAACTGTTCAATTTGACAATATAAGTACTTTTTTTTATTCTATTTCACCCAACGCCATCAAAATTAGTATCAGAATCAGCAAGCCCTGACTGAACAAAATATAAAATTTCCAACTTTTTTTCTAAGAAAAATTTCTGTAAATGCAACATAATCCTGATTGGTTAATCTTCTTAAACTTATTTATTAATTTTCACTATATAATATTAGTTTCCTTACATTTTTATTGAATATACAAGTAAAATCTTACTTAGAAAATGGAATTGAGCAATGTATAAAGTAAATTAGTGATTCTATGCAAAGTTAGTCAAGCCCAAGCTTCCTATTCAAGTTAGTAAGGCTTTCCTTTTATTTATTTTTGCCCAAAGGAGTAGAGAGGATGAGGTTGTGGATCACACGAGGCCAGGTAGAAATTAGAGGATCTTATAGGTTAGTTCTAGGAATCAGAGGAGCTCACTGGTTAGTTTGGGGAATTAGTGGAGCTTGTTGTTAGTTTATAGAATTGGAGGAGCTTTTGGGTTACTTTAAGGAATAAAAAACTTAGGTGCACCCCTTACTTTGATTGTATATTTACTGCACTCTTTTAAATCTCAATATGATATTGTAGAATAGGTAGGTTAGGTAAGGTAACGTTAGGTAAGGTAAGGAAAGCTAAAGAGAGATAAAAATATGTTAATGTAAGGTAAGGAAAGCTAAAGAGAGATAAAAATATGTTAATGTAAGGTAAGGAAAGCTAAAGAGAGATAAAAATTATTTTAATCTAAGATAAGGGAAGCTAAAGAGAGATAAAAATAGGTCAATGTAAGCTAAGCTAAGGATGACTAGCTATGGTAAGCTAAGGGTAGGGTAGTGTACCAACCGTGTGTCACACGATCGTACATAAATTATTTTGTATATATTATGCTTATATCTGCGCTCTTCCCTCGCACTAAAATGAACCTGAACAATCATGTCTCCGGTTTTCCTCTGTAACATTGTCTGTCTTGTGAACATGAAAATGCCTGTTGCCTTGAGGTTTTGTATATAAAGGAGAGTGTTCTATAATATAACTCAGTTGTTTTCAACTTGCCTTTGAGTTCACAACCTTCTCTCACCACATCACATTGGTGACCCCGAAAGTCGACTCGCTCCCACCGCCTTCCACCCCCACCCCCCTCGCCCCTCCATCGTTGGTACTATGACGGTGGCTGCCCCATTGAAACTTTCACCGTTCGCCAGCGCAGAGGCGTTTGCTTGGTTTCAGCGCGCAGAAGTCCAGTTTCGCATCAAGGGTGTGACTCGCTCAACCACCAAAGCAGATTATGTTCTCGCGGCGATACCCGAGGACACCTTCCCGGAAATATCCGACTGGCTTTGTGAACAAGGAGACACCCCAATAGCGTATGACGCCCTCAAAACATACCTTCTGCAGCAGTACTCGCCGTCGCCAGCCGCCCGTGTAGCAAAGCTTTTTCAGCTCTCGCAACAACCGTTGGGGGACCAAAGGGTTTCGCTTGCCCTCCGGGAAATGACCAGTATTGCTCGCCTTCAACCTGCCGCAGACGGCTCTCCTCGTGAGGTGAACCTACTTCGTGCCCTTTGGATACGCTGTTTACCCGAACCTGTACGCGCTGCCATACCCGATGTCGATAGTTTACCCATAAAGGACTTGATGACCAAAGCCGACGCCCTTATGGACAACCACTTCCAGACCTCCATCAACGCCTCCGCCCCTGATGAAGAGGATGCCTATTCAACGTCAACCGAAGCTGACATGAATGCCGTAGGACATACACGCCTACCCCATGACGTGCCGAAGCAGCGACAAAGCCGCCCACCACCCACCAATCGCTTGCGCCCCAACAAACTATTTCTACAACCTCCTCAGACGATCTCCAGCGCATACGGCACGTCGTGGGAAAATTTACTCTGTTCCGCCAGGCTTACAAGCCCCCAGCGAAGCATCACATACCAACGGACTTGCACTCTGCAACGCACGTCTTCCTGAACAGTCCGAAATCATTCCTACTAAACATTCGTGGCAAAGAAGACTGGGTCTCCATTGATCGTCTAAAACCTGCCTATCTTCTGCCAGATGACCCGCATACAGTTCGCCTCTCTAGATCAGGGCGCCCTATTTAACATGTACAGTATGTCATTTTTAGGGGGGAGCCATGTACCAACCGTGTGTCACACGATCGTACATAAATTATTTTGTATATATTATGCTTGTATCTGCGCTCTTCCCTCGCACTAAAATGAACCTGAACAATCATGTCTCCGGTTTTCCTCTGTAACATTGTCTGTCTTGTGAACATGAAAATGCCTGTTGCCTTGAGGTTTTGTATATAAAAGGAGAGTGTTCTATAATAATATAACTCAGTTGTTTTCAACTTGCCTTTGAGTTCACAACCTTCTCTCACCACGTCACAGTACCTATGGTAAGGTAAGCTAAGGATCGGTTAGCTATGGCAAGCTAAGCTAAGGATAAGTTAGCTATGGTAAGGATATGTTAGCTATGGTAAAGATAGGTTAGCTATGGTAAAGATAGGTTAGCTATGGTAAAGATAGGTTAGCTATGGTAAGCTAAGCTAAGGATAAATTAGCTATGGTAAGGATAGATTAGCTATGGTAAAGATAGGTTAGCTATGGTAAGCTATGCTAAGGATAGGTTAGCTAAGCTGAACTAAGGTAAGGTGAGGGTAAAATAAGGGTATGTTAATTAAGGTAAGGTAAGGTAAGGTAAGTTAAGTTAAGTAGGGTACGATAAGGTCAGTTGAGTAAAGGTATGTTGGGAAGGCGAGGTAAGATAAAGGTATGTTGGGGAAGGCGAGGTAAGATAAAGGTATGTTGGGTAAGGCGAGGTAAGATAAAGGTATGTTGGGTAAGGTGAGGTAAAATAAGGGTATGTTGAGTAAGGTGAGGTAAAATAAGGGTATGTAAGGTAAGGTAAAGTAAGGGTATGTTGGGTAAGGTAAGGTAAGGTAAAATAAGGGTATGTTGGATAAGGTAAAATAAAGGTATGTTAGGTAAAGTAAAGTAAAATATGGGTATGTTAGGTAAGGTAAAGTGGGGTAAAATAAGGGCAGATTAGTTAAGGCAAGTGTAGGTTAGCAAAGGTATGGTAAGGTAAGGATGGATTATGTAAGGCTAGGTAAGATAAAGGTAATAAAGGTATGAAAACAGAAGGAAATGTAAGACAGAGGCAGGGAAAGTAAGCTTAGGGTAAGGAAAGTAAGCTAATGGCAGGGAAGGTAAGTTAAGGGTATGGGTGATAAGGTAAGGAGAGGTAAAGTTATGGTCGATGACGTTTAAGGGTAGGTAAGATAAGGATAGATAAAGTGTAAGGGTAGAGTAGATAAGGTGTAATGATAGAAAAGCTGTAAAGTAGATAAAGTGTAAGGGTAGATAAGGTGTAAGGGTAGATAAGATAAGGGTAGATAAGATAAGGGCAGATAAGTTGTAAGGATAAGTAAGATGAGGCAGATAAGGTGTAAGGATAAGTAAGATGCGGGTAGAAAAGATAAGGACAGATAAGCTATACGGATAAGTAAGATATGGTATAAGTAAGATAAGGTATAAGTAAGATGCGGGTAGAAAAGATAAGGACAGATAAGCTATACGGATAAGTAAGATAAGGTATAAGGATAGCTAAGGTACAAGGGTAGATAAGGGTAGATAAGGCATAAGGGTACCTAAGGTATAAGGGTACCTAAGGTTTAAGGGTATGTAGGATAAGGGTAAATAAGGTTTAAGGGTAGGTAAAATAAGGGTAAGGTAAAATAAGGATAAGTAAGGTAAAATAAGGGTAGGTAAGGTAAAATAAGGGTAAGGTAAAATAAGGGTAAGGTAAAATAAGGGTAAGGTAAAATAAGGACAAGAATGGTAAAATAAGGGCAAGTAAGGTAAAATATGGGTAAATAAGGTATAAGGGTACATAAGGTATAAGGGTACATAAGGTATAGAGTCCTTTCAATGACGTCACTGGGAATCGCCGGCGGCCATGCTGGAGGACATACAAAGCGAAAACATGGCAGCTGCTACAGCGAATATGGACAATGAGAGCGACTTTGTCAAACAATTGTCGGGTGATGATAAGCGTTTTTACAAGCAGAAACTCGATCTAATTGATGGCCTAGATCCATACCAGATGCAGAATTCATTCAGTCAAAATATTGAGGATTTTCACAGTATTTCATACATTGATGTGGTGAACTACTTGGTACTGTCGGCCAACCCAGAACATGAGTGGGTATACATTTCCATTGAATAATCTGCTTCCAGAATTTGTTGTTTTTCCCTTTAATGTTTTTATTAGATAAACACTGGGCCAATGAAGAGAGTGTTTATAATTACAAAGCTAATATTGATCATTTAGCCTAACCTTGTGTATTATAATTTTTGATTGTCAAAATGTATGTAAAAGTTTTGCATTATAATGTCAAATCTTTATCAGTTCATGCCTAACCATTGTGTTTGTGTTTGATTAAAAATGCTATAATTTCTTATATACATATAAACATATGATGGACAAACTCTGTTGTAATGCTCTTGGATGATCGTTTTGCCTCCTTGCAATTAAATGCGCAAGTTTAATTATTTTTTCGATGTTTCATATATAAGCTGAAGACCCTTTGGGTTAAACCAGCTTTCAGATATTATTATTATTTATAATCAATGTTTATTCATCACATAGGCCTGTATGTCTGCACAATTTAATACCCAAATTAAAATAAATATAAATATACACTTAATTATATATAGGCATGAGCACCTTGACGAAATAGAGACCTAGGTAAGTAGCCTTTGTTAATATAGCCAATATGGGTGCTTTTAATTTTTGTTTTGAAAATCTGAGATGCCCCTTTGATGTTTAAAAATTGAGATGCCCTCTCCCCCTCACACACTACACACTGAACTGACGCTGATACTTGTGAAGTCACCCATGCGATCGGATATAGCATGTTCACACAGGAATAATAATACTTTTAGGGCCTAGCCGAGACTAACCTGATATGAAATGATCAGAACAGATACGTGCGTAGGGTAGTGAGGATTCACGTAGATCAGCCCGTGATATTCTGGTCAACCACAATTAACGTCTGCACTTGGATAATTCTTCTGTATCTTTGTCCTGATTCTGAATAACTGCCGGTATGCGGTAGAAACTCTTGTCATCTCTTTGTCCTCGATTCCCACAGCCAACAATAGCGCAAAAACTGGGCATTGTGTGAATGTGAATGTGATGAGATGGCTAAATATTCAACAGTTCAACCATAGCTATTCACTGAACGGGTCTTTGTTTGTCCTCCAAGATGGCGGACGGGAGTTTAATGACGTATAATGAAAGGACTCTATAAGGGTAGATAAGGTATATGGGTAGATAAGATAAGGGTGGGTAAGATAAGGGAAGGTAAGATAAGGGTAGGTAAAGTGAGGGTATATAAGTAAGGTTAGGTAGTGGTGGTAGGCAAGGTTAAGAATAAGTAAAGTAAGGCTAGCAAAAGTAAGCATGGGTAAGATAATGGCAGGGAAGATAATGTAAGGTAAGAGTAGATAATAAAATTTTAGTAAAGCGAGGGTATCTAAGGTAAGGTTAGGTAGAAGGATGATAGGCAAGGTATGGGTGGGCAGGCTAGGACTAGGTAGGTAAGGGTAGCTAAAGTAAACATAGGTAGCTAAGGGTAGCTTAAGTAAGCATAGGTAAGGAAAGGGTAAGTACGGTAAGAGTGGATAATATAAGGGTCGGTAAAGTGAGGGTATCTAAGGTAAGGTTAGGCAGAATGTTGGTAGGCAAGCTATAGGTAGGCAGGTATGGGTAGGCAGGTATGGGTAGGCAGGTTAAGTGTAGGTAGATATGGGTAGCTAAAGCAAGAATAGGTAAGATAAGAGTAGGTAAAGTGAGGGTATATAAGGTAAGGTTAGGTGGTGATGGTAGCAAAAGTAACAATGGATAAGATAAGGGTAAGAAAAGAGTAGGTAATATAAGGGTTGGTAAAGTGAGTGTATCTAAGGTAAGGTTAGGTAGGTAGAAGGATGGTAGGCAAGGTATGGGTAGGCAAGTTTAGAGTAGGTAAGGAAGGGAAACTAAAGTATAAGTAGGGAAGATAAGTGTAGGCAAGGGAAGACTAGATAAGAAAAGGGTAGGTAAGGTAAGATAAGGGCAAGTAAGATAAGGGTAGGTAAAGTTAGGGTGTGTAAGGTATGTAAGGTAGTGATGGTAGGCAAGGTATGGGTAGGCAAGGTATGGGTAGGCAAGGTATGGGTAGGCAAGGTATGGGTAGGCAGGTTAAGGGCAGGTAGTTAAGGGTAGCTAAAGTATGAACAGGTAAGATAAAGGTAAGTAGAGATTAGATAATTACAATATTAACAGGAGAGCTTATTTTGTAACACTTGTTTCTTCGTTTGGTTTGAAACTACTTCATAGCCTTTTTACATCGTATTTAAAAGAAAAATCCAAGATATGCCCTGCAACTATCTGTATGGCTAAGCCTACTCTAACGGAAAGCGTAATCTAGAAAAAAAATTGCTAGAACTTGAAAAAAATAGGCCTAGGCTATGAAATACACTTTATCAGAATAATTTCACACCAAAAAATTACGCCACTAACTGTAAAATCATTGGAATGTTAATTAAACTATTGGTAAATGTGTAGGAGAGCTCCGCGGAAGATCTTGAAGAATTTAAACACCTACAATTCACTATTATATCATATAGAACGCTTATATAATAGTCAATATATGAGCAGCTTCTATTTAACAAAGATATTCGTGTGTATAGTTATGTTTCACTTGGATTTTTTCTAAGTGTTTGTTTTTGTTTACTGTGTGATGTCTTGGCTAAAATGAGCTGTTTCACCGCCTTACTGCGTATGGCAGACTAGTTCTCAATGCTATTCTAACCAATAACAGGTGTTTTCTTGACGTCACACTGTTTGAAAACCAATCATGGCGGTTTTTACAAATCTAGCCAATGCTGACACTTATTACTTCACTTATCCCTGCTATTTTTCCACCAGTTACCACAGTTTACGTGAAGTTCCGCGGAGGAATATTTTTGCACGTCTCGGATCTCCCTTCAAACTGAAAAACTCATTTTGCCGTGAAGTATGGAGCAATTAGCAGGACCTTCATCCCGTTCCGACTGTGTCACTTGTGACAATTGCTTTATTTCTTATGGGGATTTTTGTGTACATTATTCAGGGAAAGTTGATTTGCTAATTGCATTTGCTCAACGTCATGGTTTGATTTTGGCAGAGAAAAAGTGCCCTAATTGTGAAAATATGTGCCGTATAGATTACAACAAATTAGCATTCCGGTGTGATCGTAGTGTGGTTACTCGTGGGAAAAGGAAGAGGAGGTGCAATTTTTTCGTGTCTTGTTTCGGTGGTGCCCTGAAAATTACTGTGGCCTTAAGGGGGGGTCGCAGGGGGGCGGAGCCCCCCCCCGGTAGGCCTAGGTAGGGGTACAGGGCCCCATAGGCTAGGTTAGGTGGGTGTCTTAGGTTCGGTGGTGCCCTGAAAATTACTGTGGCCTTAAGGGGGGGGTCGCAGGGGGGGCGGAGCCCCCCCCCCCCCCCCGGTAGGCCTAGGTAGGGGTACATGGCCCCCAGGGTAGGGTAGGTAGTTGTATTAGGTTCGGTAGTGCCCCGAAAAATCACTTTTCTCCTCCTCCCCCCACCCAAAAACCCCGCTTCCCACTGGGGTCCCCCATAATTGTAGTAGTAGGTTTATGCTTACATTTTCTGTGTAAGAGTTAGGTGGTTGTAGGAGGATTATCTCACAGTTTCAAGGTAACTGTAGCTCTAATTTACTGTTTTCTTTCGTTTTCTACTTTTAGAAACTTTTAAATCGAGCGCGGAGGTCTCCTACACAATTACCAAACTATTATGCATTACCTTTGTAGTGATGCGAAACAGATGAATTGTACAGCATGATTCACTTTATATTAAGGTTTCTTACTTCCAGGGAATAGTAACAAGTAACTGGAATCGGAAGCCATTAGAGTTCCAACATTCAGTTTCAACAACAACTCTGTAACTCACACCCTCAAAGAGGTTCCAAGTTCCAACATTGTTATGTCAGATTTAACGCTTTTACACTTTTTCTAACGCAATTTAAATCGCCATGAACATCCTATTTTATAAAAAATCTGCACTGACTTGCTGGTATGAAATAAGAATAGCAGTAGTTACGTTGATAGGTCAAGAATGAATTATTTTAAATAAAAGATATGTATAGAAAGGTTTCGCAAGAAAAGAGAGGAAGAGATACTTGTATACAAAGAATACACAGTTATCTGATATCTAAGTTGACCGGAACTAAATCTTTAAGAAATTAATGAGCATAATGATTTGTTTTAAATACTATAATTCCTATATTATCTCTATATCTATTATCTATATTATCCCAACACTGTGACGAAATCTGACATATTGAAATAATTTCTCTTTCCCAACAATTTTTGCCCTTCTCAGTGACGAAATCTGACATGTTGAAATTTTCTTTCCCCACAATATTTGCCCTTCTCCGTGACAAATCTGGCATGTTGACATTTTCTCTTTCCCCACAATATGTTCCCTTCTCCAAGACAAATCTGGCAAAGTGACATTTTCTCTTTCCCCACAATATTTGCCCTTCTCAGTGACAAATCTGACATGTTGAAATTTTCTTTCCCCACAATATTTGCCCTTCTCCGTGACAAATCTGGCACATTGACGTTTTCTCTTTCCACACAATATTTTCCCTTCTCCAAGACAAATCTGGCATGTTAACATTTTCTCTTTCCCAAAAATATTTGCCGTTCTCAGAGACGAAATCTGGCATGTTGACATTTTCCCTTTCCCCACAATATTTGCCCTTCTTCGTGACATATCTGGCATGTTGACATTTTCTCTTCCCTCACAATATTTTCCCTTCTCCGCGACAAATCTGGCATGTTAACATTTCCTCTTTCCCCACAATATTTGCCCTTCTCCGCGACAAATCTGGTATGTTGACATTTTCTCTTTCCCCACAATATTTGCCCTTCTCCACGACAAATCTGGTATGTTGACATTTTCCCTTTCCTCACAATATTTGCCCTTCTCCGTGACATATCTGGCATGTTTTCTCTTTCCCCACAATATTTTCCCTTCTCCGCGACAAATCTGGCATGTTGACATTTTCTCTTTCCCCACAATATTTGCCCTTCTCCACAACAAATCTGGTATGTTGACATTTTCTCTTTCCCAACCATATTTGCCCTTCTCAGTGACGAAATCTGGTATGTTGACATTTTCTCTTTCCCCACAATATTTGCCCTTCTCAGTGACGAAATCTGGCATGTTGACATTTTCTCTTTCCTCACAATATTTGCCCTTCTCTGTGACAAATCTAGTATGTTGACATTTTCTCTTTCCCCACAATATTTTCCTTTCTCCACGACAAATCTGCCATGTTGACATTTTCTCTTTCCCCACAATATTTTCCCTTCTCCGCGACAAATCTGGCATGTTGACATTTTTTCTTTCCCCACAATATTTTCCCTTCTTTGCGACAAATGTGGCATGTTGACATTTTCTCTTTTCCCACAATATTTGCCCTTCTCAGTGACGAAATCTGGCATGTTGACATTTTCTCTTTCCCCACAATATTTGCCCTTCTCAGTGACGATATCTGGCATGTTGACATTTTCTCTTTCCCCACAATATTTGCCCTTCTCAGTGACGATATCTGGCATGTTGACATTTTCTCTTTCCCCACAATATTTGCCCTTCTCAGTGACGAGATCTGGCATGTTGAAATTTTCTCTTTCCCCACAATATTTGCCATTCTCAGTGACGATATCTGGCATGTTGAAATTTTCTCTATCCTCACAATATTTTCCCTTCTCCGTGACAAACCTGGCATGTTGACATTTTCTCTTTTCCCACAATATTTGCCCTTCTCAGTGACGATATCATGAATGTTGACATTTTCCCTTTCCTCACAATATTTGACCTTCTCAGTGACGAAATCTGACATGTTGACATTTTCTCTTTCCCCACAATATTTGCCCTTCTCAGTGACAATATCATGAATGTTGACATTTTCCCTTTCCTCACAATATTTGACCTTCTCAGTGACGAAATCTGGCATGTTGACATTTTCTCTTTCCCCACAATATTTGCCCTTCTCCGTGACAAATCTGGTACGTTGACATTTTCTCTTTCCCCACAATATTTTCCCTTCTCCGTGACAATCTGGCATGTTCACATTTTCTCTTTCCCCACAATATTTGCCCTTCTCAGTGGCGAAATCTGACATGTTTAAATTTTCTCTTTCCCCACAATATTTGCCCTTCTCAGTGGCGAAATCTGACATGTTTAAATTTTCTCTTTTCCCACAATATTTGCCCTTCTCAGCAGCGGCGGATTTAGGGGGGGGCCGAGTTGGCCATGGCCTAGGGCCCCGCGCCTGTGAGGGCCCCTCAAAATTTGATTCATAATTTGGCGTGGGCACTTTATAATCAATGGAAAAAAAATTCTCCACGCTTGTGTCAATGAATTTCTGCGAAATAACATCTACACAGGCAATTACAACATTTGCAATTTGGCAATTAGGCATTTGCAATTTGGCAATTCGCAGCATTTGAGCTGTGCAATGAATGTGGCGTTTAGTATGCATGAAAGTGAGTTATATTCACTTCATCGGTTCAATGACTTTGAATTTCATACAGTTTGCTTGCAAGCAACATTTCGAATTCGCAAGTTGATGCAATAATGCAAGCTCGGTTTTCTGTCAATCTATCATATAAATTGTGTAAATAATGTTCATTGTGTGTGGACCAGTGGACTTTTCTTTGCTTCTTGTTGGGTCCACGTGGCGCGATTACTAACGTTCAATCTGCACTCTGATTGGCTGAACCCTGTATGCACATGCTTACATGTATGCATTAATGACTCATGATAAATCTTGTGCAACTATTTTCACGAATACTCTCATCTATGTGCTTTATTTTGTGCTAGCATGCTTTTTTTTATCAGTTTGCTCTTTCTGCCTGAAGTGTTCACTCTCATTGTTTTCTGAGTGCAGTGGTCTCATCTGACTTCTTGACGTAGCTTCCGGCTCATTTCTGCTCAGGTGTGAATTTCATTGATTGAAACCTTTTCTATTTGCCTGTCGACAAAAACAAGAAAAGACTAACTTGTCAAACATCAGTTACAAAAAAAGGTTCCACCTCTCTTACTGTCGAACACGTCTCAGTTTTTTCGTTGCTTCGTCCCCTCATCTGTTAATGTTTGGAACACCCTTCCTAATGATGTCAAGTCAAATGATTGTTATACTTTCAAAAAACACGTTAATTCTTTTTTTCTCTCTAGTGCCTCAACGTTTTAGTTTTCCCATGTTCATTTTTTTGCTTCATCAATGTTTCTTCTAATATTTTTATTTCTATCATCGATGATGTGCTGTTAACTAGGCCTTCGGGTGTGTGCATCTCTTGCTTTCTGGTTGGTCGCCTAAATTGATCATTATAATAATAGTAATAATAAATACTTCACCAATGTTTTTATATATAGCCAACATTTATTAGCATCTACGTATCTATGCAACTACCTACTTTTGTCATTTCATATACCTAGTTATATTTTAAATATCTACTGTGGGTAGAGCCATAATATCTATAGTTAATAATTATTCATGTTTTTAATTTTCAGGATAAGGTAGTGAGGCTGCACTGACCACTGAGGCATAATGGAGAAATCAACAAGTCGTAATCGTGATCAAGGGAGAAAGTATAAAGCAGGCTCTGTCAAACGACAAGAAAAGGCATATGAAAAAGAAAGAGTAAAAAACTACCAAAAATAACTCAATGGTTGGCATATTCAATAGTATCTGCACCTGCAAAGTCACAAATTCACACTGAATCTGGTCCTAGCTTGAACAAACCAAGTACAAGTGTTGGTGCTAGCTTGAACAAACCAAGTGCAGCCACAGCGAGTACTGAACGGTCTGAACCAGATGTAGTTAGCGCAATTGATCCTGAGCGCAGTGAGGAGACACAAGAGGAAGTGAAAGCTATGAATACCGGTACTGAACAAGGATTTGAAAATGATCTTGGATTATGGCCTAAAATAATTCCTTAAAATGTGTGTGACTATTGGTTGAAAATGGGAAGTGCAGAATGTCGACACTGTGATGGTGATTTTAAAGAGAGCTGTGAAAGAGCTAAACAGAACCCGTCATTGTACAAAGACATTATTCACTCGAACTCATTCATTATCTGGCCAAGAAATTAATCTTAACTGGCTCTGTTACTCTAAAACAACTGGTAAAGTGTATTGTTTTCCTTGCAAGCTTTTGTCAAAGGTGCAAAGCTCATTCACAACTGGCTTCAATGGCTGGAAGAACGCTAGGTATGTCATAGAATCTCACAGTAGGTCAGATCAGCACAGGAAAAGTATGGTCGACATGATATATAGAAAGACTACGGGTGCCCGTATTGACTCTAATCTAGTACTACAATATGAAAGTGACTGTGAGTACTGGCAGGCAGTATTGAGGAGGTGTGTAGATGTTTTAAAGCTACTTTGCGAACGCGGGCTAGCCATTCGGGGTAAGGATGAAGTAATTGGATCAGCACACAATGGAAATTATCTTGGGATTCTAGAGCTGCTGAGCATATACGACAGTTTCTTGGCAGCACATATCAATAAACATGCAAACAAAGGTAGTGGTCATACTTCCTACTTGTCGCATGTCATTTCTGAGGAAGTCATTGGAATAATGGCAGAAAAGGTTATGTCCTCAATAACAGATGAAGTAAAAACAGCAAAGTACTTCTCAATTTCTGTCGACTCCACACCAGATATTTCACACATGGATCAACTTAGTTTTACAATCCGCTATGTACTGCCTACTACAGGTCCAGTTGAAAGGTTTTTGCAGTTTATTCCCATGCTAAGTCACACTGGCAGAGATATTGCTACAACTGTTCTTGATTTTCTTAAAGAGAAGAACATTTCAGTTCTCGACTGCCGAGGACAGTCCTATGACAATGCCAGCAACATGTCTGGTAAATATCAGGGAACCCAACAGATAATCAAGAACGAGTGCAGTGAAGCTGAGTACATACCATGTATGGCTCATTCCTTAAATTTGGTGGGTAAGTGTGCCGCAGAAAGGTGTCCTGCTGCAGTGTCATTGTTTGGTCTGATACAAAACTTGTACTCCTTCCTTGTTGCATCTACTTATCGTTGGAGGAGACACCGTGAGGTAATAGAGACTAATAAAGATAAGAAGTTGAAAGTTGATAAAAAGCTTTCAGACACTCGTTGGTCAGCACGAGCAGATGCTGTAGCTGCTCTCAGTAGAGCACACAAAGAAAACATCATTGTTCTGGAAGAGTTTTCCTCGGATCAGAATCAGCCAGCTGAAACAAGAGCTGAAGCAAGTGGTCTTCTCAAAGGTTTGAAAAAACTTGAAACAGTAATTCTTCTTGAAGTTTGGGATACAGTATTGGAAAGGTTTCAGAGTGCCAGTATTCAACTGCAAAAACCTGGAATCTCCCTCAACACAGCTGTCACACTGCTGGAGTCTCTTTTACAGTTTGTTAAAGACCTGAGATCCCAGTTCGATGATTTTGAAGCAAAAGCTATGGCTAAGTGTGATCCCAGTGACGTGACTGGTAAAGTTGCATACTACGCAGACAGGCAGTCGCAGCGTATTAGAAAGCGCAAGCGTCACCACGATGAACTAGACTCGGTGGAGGATGTTACGCTGACAGGGAGAGACATGTTTAGAGTGACTGCTTTCTTGCCAATCATTGACAAGCTCTATGCTGCCCTAACACAACGCCTTGCAGCTTACAGCGACCTTCGAGAGAAATTTGGGTTTTTATCAGAAATCTCAAACAAAACAAACACTGAACTTAAAGCAGCTGCTGAAAAGCTTGTGTCTTCATATCCTAATGACTTGGAGGCGGGATTGGAGTCGGAGCTTTTGCAGTTTGCACACCTCATGAAATCCATTCCAAGAGGTTCATCTGAAAGTGCTCCTTCATTAGGTAGTGCAAAAGCTGCACAAAGACAAAGTCCGGAACTAGAAATGTATAAGATAATTCACAGACATGACATGGTTGAAACATTTGCTAATGTTGAAATTGTATTACGACTCTATCTCTGCATGTTTGTCACAAACTGCACTGGGGAGCGATCATTCTCCAAGCTGAAACTACTAAAGAATTATCTAAGAAACACCATGGGGCAGAACCGCTTATCTTCACTCACCCTGTTGAGCATTGAGCATGAAAAATTAAGGGTGCTTGATTTTACTGATGTCATCAAACAGTTTGCAAGTAAGAAGGCTCGAAAAAAATCATTTTTTTAATGAGAAATAGTTGTGTACCGTGCAAATTGCATGCAATCAACAAAACCCACTCATTTTGCCATTTTGCCACTCACTTCAGTCAAACGGTATTCTCTTTTGTTTATGGTGTATTATTGAGGTTATTATTTTTCAATGGTGCATCATTATAGTTGGGATCTCCTTAGTTAATGGTGTATTATTATAGTAATTTTTTTGTTCTGCTTCAAAAAAGCAAATGTGTAATGTTCAACTGTGAAATGGTCACTTGGATAATTATAAATAAATTGAATATTGTTTAAAAAGAAAATTTATTTCAACGCTTATCTCTTTAGTTAATGATATATTATCATAGTTATTTTTTATTGTTGAGCTTCAAAAAAATCATATGGGTAATGTTCAACTGTGAAATGGTAATTTGGTTAAATTTCAATAAATTTAATATTGTTTAAAAAGCTAATTTATTTTAACGCTTCGCTCGTTACTGATTTGAGGGCCCGGTAAGGTCACCGGGCCTAGGGCTCCGCACGACCTAAATCCGCCTCTGCTTCTCAGTGACGAAATTTGGCATGTTGACATTTTCTCTGTCCCCACAATATTTGCCCTTCTCTGTGAAAAATCTGGCATGTTGACATTTTCCCTTTCCCAACAATATTTTCCCTTCTCCACGACAAATCTGGCATGTTGACATTTTTCTTTCCCCACAATATTTGCCCTTCTCAGTGACGAAATCTGGCATGTTGACATTTTCTTTCCTGACAATACTTGCCTTTCTCAGTGACAAAATCTGACATGTTGAAATTTTCTCTCCCCTACCCCCCACAATACTTGTACTTCTCAGTGACGAAATATGACATGTTGAAATTTTCTCTCCCCGCAATATTTGCCCTTCTTAAAGACGAAATCTGACATGTTGAAATAGTTTCTTTCCCATAATATTTGCCCTTCTCAGTGAGAAAACCTGGCATGTTGGAATTTTCTCTTCCTCACAATATTTGCCCTTCTTAGTGACGAAATCTGGCATGTTGACGTTTTCTCTTTCCCCACAATATTTGTCCTTCTCAGCGACAAAATCTCACATGTTGAAATAGTCTCTTTCCCCACAATATTTACCCCCCCCCCCCCCACAGTGACGAGATCTGCCCTGTTGACATTTTCTTTCCCCACAATATTTGCCCTTCTCAGTGACGAAATCTGACATGCTGACATTATCTCTTTCCCCATAATATTTGGTTCTCAGTGAGAAAACCTGACATGGTGAAATATTCTCTTTCCCAAAAATATTTGCCCATCTCAGTGATGAAATTTAACATGTTGAAATTATGAAGCAATATAGCGAGTCATGCTTAAGAGCAGAACGTTACCTTTCTTACCGAGAGAACTTACTTGTCCTTAGCTGGGAGGCTTTCTGGGTTTAGTGAAACGAACGCGTGCTCTAGTGAAAATGTCTAAGATTCCAGAGAGCCCAGAAGTGTATTCTCATTAGCGTCGAATATGAGTACGAAATAAAAAAAAAAGAAGAAGAAAAGAACTCATTAAATGAGCCTTGGTGCTTGGAAGGTATGAGGGAACTCTCTTCGACAAATGGGGTATACAATCTCTCTCTCTCTCTCTCTCTCTCTCTCTCTCTCTCTCTCTCTCTCTCTCTCTCTCTCTTACATGACGGACGAATGATAGTCAATCATTTTATGTATCTTTTCTAATTGAAACGGAAATTATGCAATTACTGCTTTTCTTCCATCTTAAATCGTTTTTTACCGTAAATAAATAGTAATAAACTAAACCCATGCAAAAAGTATTGATTTTTTTTTTCAATAATTGATTTTCAAGAGAAACAACTCATTTTATCACTATTACAATATATGAAGTAAAAATAATGGATAAAATACACTTGACCTTAATGGATTAAGAAATGAATCGTGCTATGATGGAGAATTTGCGTTTACTGAGTTGTGGTACATCACATATTATTGTTCCCGGAAAACAAGAAGTTGGCATGTTTTCAAACTTTCTTACATAGGCAGGAGGGGATAAAATAACTATCATATCGCCAGGTATCGCGACTGAACACCATAAGTTTTCTTTTGTTCCGAGAAGAGTTTTTGACATCAACAATGAAGAATTATCTTTTGCAAAATAAAACGTTTGACTTAACACATCTCACCCCCTCTCTCTCTCTCTCTCTCTCTCTCTCTCTCTCTCTCTCTCTCTCTCTCTTTTAACCATATGCCCATTTCCATGCAAACCTTTATGTTCCCCATCAATTCCCATCAAGTCCTTAAAGAGCAAGAGTGCTGGCCTTCACCCTTTTCGTGACCAAACCAGATGCCAGTATCAATAAGACTGTACAGTAAGTGCAAGTTTTGGGGTCGCCGGTGATTATAACCTTCTGTAAGAGTTGTTAACGTTGTTGAGGCTGTGCAATAAGTACAAGTGGCAGTGAAGCCAGGGATTTTAGCATTCTGGATGTGTTCTAAACATTGTAGAGGCTGTGCGGTAAGCGTAAGTTGTGGTGTGGCCTTTGAATTTAGAGGGTTTCTAGATTAGTTGACTGGCAAGCGATTGTCTAGGATCGAATGCTGTGACAGAAATCTGTAACCTGACTTGTCGAGTCTGTAATTCAAGTTAAGTAGGCCCTTCATCGCTCACGACTAAACTTCCACCAGTCCTTGTAGTTGGAAATGGCTTAGGTCAAGAAAAAAAGATATGGGACAAACAAACTCACACTTAATCACTTTTTTGTTAATCGGAAAGCTGTGTCGTTCTCCCTCCACCTCATACAAGTAAGAACAATGCATATGATAAACAAATTAAAATCATTGATGTTAATGTACATAAAGGTTTAATGGTCGCTCAGGAATGACAAAGGCAAGACAGGACACTCTCCTAGAGATTGACCTTAATAAATGATCAATACTCAAGCCCCTTATCCATCAAATCAAGACCAAGGATAGCCAGGCAATGGCTGCAGATGATTCAGTAGGTAGGCATATAGGCTTCCCTAAA